>NC_134569.1:83996934-84086934 GCF_050947875.1 Dermacentor variabilis
AATACGGCGGCGCATTCGCAGCGTGCGTACGCAAAGGATCGCGCATGCCACTGCACATGTGATAAACCTAAGGTAAACGAGGGCCCTCGACCCAGGAGAATGGCCGTCCCGACGGCAATGGTCATGTCGATTAGAGAATTAAAGAAAAAGCTGCCGGAGAAAACGGCACGAACCGGGCCTGCGCATGTGTGAAATACTGCTAGCTCGCGCAAATGTAGATAACTTTACACCATCTATGTATGAGAAATCACAAAAGCAGGTTACTGTATCACACGGTCGCAGCAATTGTGCTGCGCATCGCCGGGAGGGGGAGACTTACAGAAGCATGCACTTGACATTCACTGCAGGGATGCAGAATTTCCGAGGGTCGGGGGCCTTCGAACGAATAACGCGAGATAATACTCTGAAAATGCTCACACTCGTTTGCGATCAGCTACCTTTCACGCGTTAGCGAAGTAATCGACAGTGCTATAAGAAAAGGTGACCACGACTTGTTCTTCCATCCACGCTTCAGGACATTGGTAGCCACGAGTACACGAAATAATAACGAAGGACTTCAACACTGAACAGAAACACGCTCGGAGCGCCGTCGGGTTGAACCGCGCAGCGATGGAGGGCTTAATCAACCGCGGAAGGAATTAAGATTCATATTCACGAAGTGCCAGACCAGCAACTAATTGGCGGTGTAAGGCTGTTCCAGCTCGTGCGAACAGGCCCCATTTTCCCTATAGTCCCCGCAACATCGACCTGAAAAGACACCGCTGAAAATAGGAGACCTGGTTAGACATCACTGAAATTTAAAGCAAAGCCTTAGGTAGTGAAACAACGCTACCTTCGTCGTCCCGGGCATGTTTTACGGCTAGGCAACTACAGCTCCCGAGCCTATAGGGACGTCACGTGAACACTTCAAACTAGTTTGAAGGAAGCAGTGATAGAAACTCGTGCACGTCATCGTTTTAGGAACTCGAATCATTCGTGCGAGAAAAGATGCGGGTGCGTGGTTTCGCACAGAAAAGGCAGTGAAGAACCGTTCCCCCTTTGCGCACCCGGTGCCCTTCGAAGAAAAAACGACAGGCAGCAACGGCGAGAGGCTGACTAAACTGCGCCTAACCTATTGAACTCGAAATCATGAGAAAAAATTGAAACACGCGACACTTTTTCCACCTGATCCGAGTAAATACCTACAGTACATGCCGTGAACTAGGGCCAACGTATTCTGCGCACTGACCAATCACACATGGAATACCACGCGTCGTGCGCCAGCGACGCCTGGATTGGATTGAATGCTTTTGCATGCAGGTGAAAATACCTGCGCTGCACTGTCGTGAAACGCGCGCTCCTTGGGGAATCGGCTGTGTATTTTGGCAGTGTTTCATGAATCGACAAGATCGGCATGACAATGATGCTGTAAAGCGACATTAAGAACATTAAAAAATGGACATTAAGGATGGGCGCGTATAAAATGATGCTGAACAGTCTTTTCGCTACACTGTTGAGTTGCAGCCTACAAAGCAAATAGACCCCCCCCCCCCCCCCCCCCGCCGCGTATAATAAATGTGCCCAAGTTGTTTCGATAAACTTTTTACTTCTCGACAACGGCTTTAATCACTGTTTTATTCAAAGGGCAGCGTCGGACTAGCTGGCGTTGCGGACAGTATGCGGTTTCCGGCAGCGGAAGTAAGAGCATTGGAACACAAAAAATAACCAAAAGAACAAAAAAACGCAATGACAAAAGAAAACGACAAACAGTCAACTACAGGCAAGACTCTCGCATACTGAACACGTTCACACAAGTAGTCCACACCATCAAGGTGGAACAAGAAAGAAGAAAATTTTCACACAACTACACAACTAGCACTGCTGTTTTTAAAATTGACAAATAACGCAACCGAAGCGCGACGCGTACAGTAAAGCGACGCTCATCTCGGCAGGTGATTGCGTTCGGCATACGAAAAGTCTGCAAGTAAAAGTAGCAAAAGGTACCGACATTTTTTTTTTTTTTCTTCTTTCGGGTGAACGACACACATCGGCACTGTAGTAGGCGCTCGCTTTACACACGGGCGAATTCCCCGCGGCGGAGGACCCTTCCCCCTCACCGCTGCGCCATCACACATTTCGTTCTGGAAGTCCTGCTGGCGAGCGGGCTGTATAAGAGACGACGAAGCAAACGCCGTCGTTTGAACTCTCGTAGAAGGAGGTGCCGCTCGTCCACGGATCGAGTTAAGCATTGTCCGTACGTCCGTACCACCGCTTTCCGCGAGCACCACACCGACATGCAGCCGGCCACCGACCGGCCCGCCTTGACAAATGCCGCGCGCCGCACCACAAACGAGGAGGCGCCGCCACGACAGCGACGAGGAACGCGAAAAAGTCCGAACCACCGAAGACTCGCCCACTTGACCGCGCACTGCTGCCGCTGTACTCTTCGTCCACCGCCACAGTCGCGAGAGGCACCCTGGAGTTGAGGCACAAGTCCGACAGTGTCCTCGGCCTGTGCTGGAAGAACGCGAGTTCCTCGGCAACAACGGCGTCGGCCAGGGACGCAGTGGTCGAGAAAGGCCGGCCGGCTGGTCGCCTTTCTCGTGCAGGTACACGTGAAGCGAGTGTACTGGGTGGAGCTTGTGTGTCCAGGCCAGCCGCGGCGCGAAGAATCCGGGGGCGCGGCAGGCCGGGCGGCTGGTTATCGTCCGGCGCCTGCACGGCGACCTACGACTTGGACGTGAGAAAGGCGCCGAGCGTGAGGGCACCAAGCGCCGTGACGGCCACCCCGCACACCACGTTCTTGAAGATGGGCCAGGGAGACTCGGCGGCGCCGGTGTCGTCGCGCTCCTCGCTGAACACGACCAGGCCGTCCTGCGCACACGGGGGGAAAAGAAACAGTTCCGTGTTTAGCAGTACGTACGTACACAACAAGTTATTTCACGAGCGCGGCAGCGAAACATCGCGAATGCAAACACAGTTTAGCCGCCCGAATCGATGCCAGGGAAAGCGGACGGGACTCCATGAAGTCCTGCACACCACTACTACTAGATATCATTGGCTGCGGCAAGTCTTGTATACCATTCCGTGGTATCACAGAACTGCATGATGCAAATTTTTGCGCCTTCTACCGATTCGCGTTTTGCTTCAGGAGGCAGCATTAGATAACAGTCGATGACGTCTACAGGAACCAAGTTTCAAAAAAACCAATGATAAGGGCGGAATCGTCAACAAAATTGCAGCCAACTTCAGTTACAGTAATAGTAGAGACGAGGTAACTCAACTCGCTACGAGGCTTGCGACGAAACTTGAGCAGCGTTTAAAACGATTTAGTCCCATGATGCCACTTCCAAGGCGTGCCCGCGTAAAAAGCAATGAACAAGGCGAGCATGCAGCGTTAAAAAAAAAAAAATGTCGTATTCTTATGACGCGTGGAAGTTATGCACACACATGGCGTGAGCTACGCAGGCGGACACAGGAAGAACGCGAAACATGTGACGCCGCCTTGCACGCGGCTTGCGCAAGGAGAAACACGGAAAAACCGAAGGCAGAGGCGTTGGCGCTTAGGCAGCTAACGCGTCCGCAAAAACCTCGATGTGTTGGTGTCATCGATTTTGCGATACGCCGCGGCCCGTTTTATCGATTCGTCGGCGCCCTTCCACCGAGAGACTGCTATTGCCGCGCGAGGGGTCGCGGGGGCCGCTCACCCGACGGCCTCGGGTCACGCAGGGGAAAAATGGGGGAAGCGGAGCGGTACTATAGCTGTGCCGCGCTGACGCTGGCGCGACGTCGCTTGACGATGGTGACAAAAACAGGGGAGACCCGCCTTGGCAGGTTGCGCAACGGCATCGAAACTGGAAAGGCGGGGATTGTAAAGCGCTCAAGCAACGTACTTTGGAAGGCGCGCCGGGAATCGTAACTCAACGTCAGCGTTCTGGACAAGCGGCTACTCATCCTACAAGTCAGCGGGAAACGCAATGCGCCATTGTGCTTCTAAGTCAAGGATGCGAATGCATGCTTGCTTGGTACGCTGCGAGGAAGCAGTGACGACGACGGAAGCATGACTGCCAGGCAGTGGGGGGGAGGGGAGGGGGGGGGGGGAATGTGAGCTTTATAACGAAACGAAGGGGGCAAACATACTCGACGTGTGCCGCGCTTGCGAACACGGATGAAGCATTAGCGAGAAAAACCGAGGCGTGAAGATGGTCCCATTGAAAAACGAGAACGTAAGCGCGAGCTTCGGCCATCATTGCGCGGCGCTGTGTTTAGGACGATAGCGTGAAGCACTCACTTAACCCAATACGCGACACCAATTGTGTCATCTTGGACAGGCCTGTCAGCGAATGCCTCTCGCGTCAACGTGGAGACGGCACGGCCCATCCCTTAGCGGCAAGAGAAACGGCAAGACTCCGCATCGCGACAAGCAAGGCTACACAGCCGACATATGCAGGAGCGCGCGTCCTCGGAAAGGCCGCACTACTGGCGCAGCCAGGCGCGTTTATTGCGCTAGCTGCGGGCGCACGCAATCGCTGCCTCATCCGCTAGTAGGAACGAGTCGAACTGCAACACAACAATGGCAGCAGATTCTGTAGCCATTTACAGGCCCTGCGCACGACTAACCTCGACACTGTTGTGACAACCGCAAAACCTGATCGAAATATGTACGCTGTTCAGAAAGCTGGCTGTATAGAGGCCCTCGAAAACAATGAGTGGTTCAATATAAACATTTCCAGGCTTGAGAAAGGCAAGCATGTCCAGCGATGAAAATGTCAGAGGTTTCCTTATACAGGAGCAGCACGCGCAATACGCGAATGAACAGATGGACCCGCTTCATATTTTGGTATTGATTTGTAAGCGCAAACTCCTTTCGAAGGCTCAAAACCGTAAACAGCGGTCATCTCGCAAACTTATCTGAGCAATATCCACACGCCCTCTTCGCCAGAGGGTCGTTCCAAAGTGCGGTACGGTAGACCACGCAGAATAAAGAAAAGATTGGAAGCCCATCCGGGCCGAGGAGCGCCATCAACGTCAGGAAGAAATGAGGTGGAGAGGTGGAGGAAGCGGGAAGAAGAAGAGAGTCCCGCGCTGTTTATGCAAATGCTTCAAACTCGCACGCGCTTCCCTAAACGGGCGTGACATGTCCCCCGCCCCGACAGCATATTAGCGCGCGCTTTGAGGACACATCACGCGAGGCCGCGGGCCAGGGCGGCGGCTGCAGACTGGCGACAGCGCGAAAGGCGTCAACGCGCGTTCGTTTCCGAGCGGGAAATCGGGGGAGCCGTTCGCACGCACTTGACATACGTCACGGCTCTGAAGAGTTGAGAGGAGATCCTGCAGGACGGGGACGCCAGTGATGAGAGGCAAATGGGGCCGGAGGTGCGTCAGTTTGCTTATTCCTGCGGTCAGGCCGACGAAACGGATTGTCCACGCATAGCGGTCATATTGCACAACACCTTCACGGGCACATTACACGCTGACAGGCCTGCGAACGCACACAGCCGCGCCCGTAGGGTGGCGCTGCTGTGGAAAGCTCGCTCCTTAAGAACCCTTCCTTTTCTATACGACGCGTGACGTGACGTGAATGCGCCGCTGAGCAGCACTGAAAGGCGCGTGTATGTGTACACAGACGACCGGCGACGCGTCGCAAGGTGCGACCCTCGAGGATCCCACGAACGCATAACGTGTGTTCTACACGTGCGCGCGCTGTGGCGCTCTACAATGACGTAGACAATAGGACGGCGGCGCTTAGCACGTTTCTCACAATGGTCCTGCTTTGTGCACCGTTTTGTCGAGGCATACGTGGCTACAACGGGCGAAGCATATGCGCTGAAGGGTTGCTTGGCGGTGTGATCTTTCCGGGGCACACGACGATTTGCAAAAAAACCGATCACGCAAGCCTCCTTGCTGCGTTCAGTATACGGTCTGTTCGCTCAGGGATATTCCGTGCGCGCAGGATGAGTGAGACAGGGAAATTGTGGTTTTGCCGATGGCAGAGAAGACGGCGTGTGGTTTTAGCGTTGTGATGCGAGCCAGCGAACGGAGCAAACATACGGGGCCGCCGATAGGGGGCCGGAAGACGGGGCAGGGGCGTGAAAGGGAGTGTATGCGCTATGATGCAGAAAGTTGAGCGTGCGCGCTGTTGTCGGTTTATTAATTCTTTCTCCACCTCCTAGCAGTCTTTTTTTTTTGTTTGTTTGACAACGATTGTTTTGATGCGCCTCGCGTTCCGCCTCGTTTCACACTCGGAGTAGTGTGTCAACATCACGAGATGTTCGGGCTCGCCCGAGGTGACGGCGTCAAGACAGCAGACGGAGCTCGCTTCGCTCTTGTGCAAGTTGGAAGAGGAGGCGAGAAGTCAGCGCGTTTTCGAGTAACAGCCTCCGTGGCCTGTAGTAGAGTAGGTGCTGTAGGTGGTGGGCGACACCAGTGCTTTTGCGAACGGAACACAAAGGCAACCGTCTTGTCGACCAGCATCCCTAAGGCCACAGCGGGTTCAATATAGCGCAAACGTCGTGCACGAAGAGGGCTGATGTTCAGTAATGTCAGCAACATGAGGCTCATCGCGGCAGACATAGTAGCAAACTACGCAACAGAGCTTGGCTACGACCACTGGGAACGCACGAACTTGAACAGCTCAAGGATTCCGCTTAAGATGGCACAGACTCCTGCTCCAGTCCTAAGGAGCGATCGCCCTCTGGCGCTGAGCCTTGTCAGATGGAAGAAAGTGTCCTGCTACGGGGCTCAGCACCCTAAGCAACAATATTTCGCAGCAGTTAGTAATGCAGTCATGTTTATTCCTCCCCAACCATATGCTGTTAGTGTGGACTAAAAAGTCCATATTGCCGCTTATGGGTGGTAGCACGGCCCTCGCTATGAGGAGGCATGAGAGAGAGAGAGTAAAGTAACGGGGCGGTGACGCCTCCGAGGACCACCAAGCGAGCCAATGGGGAAAAAAGCGAGGCGCCGGCCAAGACCCACACACGAGCTCGCACGCGCATCGGGAGCGCCACGGCAAGGCAGGAACGGCGGTGGTGGCGCCTCTTTATGACAGCGACAACGTGTCCGCCACACGCTCCTCCGTCCGCGCCGCCGTGAGAACGACCTTGGGGAAATTAACCGCGCAACACAAACACAATCGGACTGCCGCACGCGCGCGAGGCCGCTGCCGCCGCAAAGGCGGAATGACGTCTGCACCGGGCGTGGGATCGCAGACAGCCAAGGAAAGAGCTCCTCCCTCGACACGCAGGTCTTCGCGAGGGGAGGAGGGCCGCCTCGCCGCCGCACGTGTGACCGCGGCGCCGATGCTCGTCTGGCAGTGCAGGGCGTAGCCAGAATGCCTTCACTCCGCATTTGCCGTCGGCATTCGCATGCAGAGACGGGGAGTGGGATCCTGTTAGCAGAAGTGCAAACATCTCGACGACAGGCAAGAACGCTGCTTCTGCACTATTCTCCGGAATGCGCGCACAAAGGCACAAGCGTTCTCTGTACGCATTTTCGAACGCCACTGATGCGCGCACACGCTATGGTACACGTCAAGTATTGCGGAGGGATCCGCCACACCCAGGACTGCACGACCAGGGCAAAAGCTGCAACGGATCTTCGGAAGCCTTGATGGGAGCGGCGCAGAGAAAAGGGTCAGAAAAAAGAAAGCGCTGGTACGCCTCCGCCCGCGCCAAGAACAAAGCGTCCCCGTCCCTTTCACTCCCGGATGTTGCGTATAGCAATGCGGGGCACAACGACGAGTATCCGCACAATGCGGGCGTCACCCAGAAACAAAAGCCTTTTGTTTGCTACCGCGCGCCATTAGAGAGGAGCACCGCTGGCTTCGAGCACGAGACAAAGTACTTTCCCCGCACGACGCGCCAAGGTGTACCGGTGAAGAGCGCCGTCTCCTCCAGTCCCGGCGTGCGCACAGCGGAAAGGCGGGGGCTCGGTGACTACGGCACCTCACGTTCCTCTGCCAGCGAACGTGTCGTTCCGTTTGCCTCGTTGACCGGGGCGCGGAGGCGGACACGAGGCGAGAAAACTCCCAAGCAGCGGTCGAACTGTATACGCCGCGGCAAGCGAGCCAGCCGAAGCAGAAATAAAGACCCCCGGCGACTGACGTCGCAGCAGCAGCAGCAGCAGCAGGCGGAGTGCTCGGTCTCCCCGGCCGAACGTAAATCACAGCCTCGATCAGAGCGCGAGGCACGCCGAGGAGATAGCCGGAAGGAAGCCTCGCGGGCGAAACGAAAAGATGCCGGCGTTTTGTCTTTCGGGACCGCCGACGAGCCGCTATAGCCAAACGCACGCACACAGTTCCCATTAGGAGAAGACCAGCCAATCCTCCCCTCCACTGATCGCGCAGCCAACCAGCGTGCGTGCCCCACCGCTTGGTCCGAAGCCCAGGCGATCTATCTCTCGAGTATTGGCGAACGACGTCGAAAAGGCGCCGCCTTTTGGCCGTGGGAAGCCCCGCTTGACGGACTGCCGAGACTGGACCCTCATTTTTCACTGCCTCGCGGCGCGCTCCTCAGGAATGCGGCGGTGGCCGCCGACCATCGTCCTCTTTCCCTGCCTCGGCGTTCTCGCCTAGCTCTATCGGCCGGCCGGCATCTCCAGGGTATGGCCGGTGGTCATTCGCGTCAAACACCGGGTGGTTTCGAGACGAGCGTCACAGAAGGTCGAAGCGGCGAAGGGATTGATCCGCAAAACCAGTCATCGTCGCTGGCGAAGTGCGCGAGATTGCGCTTCTGGCAGGAGACCTTTTTATAACAGCCACCCTGTGGCCACCGGGAAGTCGTCAGCTGCGCGGTGGTTGGCAGAGCTAGGAACTTCGACGCGCATACTTCCCACGCCCGCTTTGGCGGGTCGGGAGCTGCCATTTTTGAAGACTAGGGCGAACGTGTCCATTCGGCTGCATTTGTTTTTCCGCGCGAAACCCTCTGCGCAAGACTGCAGGCAGGGCAAACGAGAATCCCGTTAATGTCCGCGCTACACGCTGCCAATTATACACTTTTGAACGCAGCAATGAAGTGCAAAAGGGCTCAAAATAACGAGGTTTACCCTCGGGAGAAAACAGTTCGTGCAGACAGCACCAGTGAGCACCGCCAATCTCCCTCTCGCGGCATTCGTGACCGCACTACAAACAGTCGAGCAAGGGCAGGGCGTGGGGGGGCAAAGCCGCAAGAACACGCGCGCGCGTCCCGAAGCAACAAAACAGTCACAAAGTGAAGGACAGAGGAGTAGCAAGCTGCCGCCGCCGCCTCAGCAGCCGCACACGAGAGAGATTCAAAAACAAACAAAAACAGGACTTAGGCGAAAGAAACAACGAGACAAATGGCGTTTCACAGATGGGATCGCCCAAGGCCCCCGGATTTCACGCATCGTAGGTCACGGCGTCAGCACGCGCGTGATGCAGAGGGGCGGGGGGCCAGCCCTCTGTCTCAATGCTTGTGCACTTCTTCCCTGCCTGCATCAGCAGCCAGCCAGCCAGCCTAAAGACAGGAGAGTGGGCAAGGTTGCTCGGGGAATGCAGACGAACACGCGATGAACCCTTCAGCTCCCGGAACGTGCTGGTTGGTCTGTGCTCACGGAGGACCTTCGCCCCGAGACGCACGGGGAATCGCCGGCAGTGCTCGTGGTGCAGTTGCAGAGAGATGCCTGTGTTCGTGGCTAAGCATTCAGTTTCTTTGCGAACAGGAATTGGTGTACGTATGCAATCGCACAGCCTTCTCGGCGAGCACATGAACACGCGGCGGATTGGACGTGTGTTCTGTTTTTTTGGGCGACTTTTTGCGGATTAACAAGTATTAGCTGGGATATCAGCTGAGCGCGGATTACGGCTCTGCAAAGCATTACTCGGTCGTCGCCCTGTCGTCGTAACGTTTTTCAGGATGGACAAAATGTCAAGGAGTGAAGTGAAACCCGTCCTACAGCGACAACAGCATTCAAACGCGAAAGCACGGCTGCGGTTGTCGCCCCGGCACCCTCGAGGCGATGACGCAGCCCTTTCCCAGGAGGGCCTGAATAGCCTCCCAAGGTCGCATCGTCATGACTACCCTGAACCCCGTCTATGGCTCACAAAGAATACAGAGTGCACCCCCCTCCCAACCACCCCAACTCCGGCAGCCGCAAGAACGTGCAGACCCCCATGCCGCCTACATCCGCCCCCGCGGCCCCGTTTCCCGTACCCACCAATAAATAGACATCGTCTAAAGTAGTGATTGATAGCTTTAGTCATTTAACTGAACTCATTGCGATAAATGAGCGCTGCAAGTTCGGGCAGAGTTCTATTTCAAGCCCTTGCCCGTAGAACGCAGCGAGTAGCTGTCCCGCGAAAATGGTCACTACAGAGGTATTGGAGCGCGCAATAGCACGAGACCCTAACTTTCACTCTGAAATTGGAGCTAGTGGAGACGCCGTACCCCGTTATCGAACTGAGGCAGCAATGATGGTATAAGCCCCCTAATGATACTGTCAAAGCAAATACGAATGAGCACAGTAAGACCGTTTGCAGGACAACCGCACGCTTCGCATAGCAGCAGGGTCGTCACTGGAGATTTCCGCACCCGAGGTGAAATATGTCGGCGCACTACATACCTTGGCTCTGTGGACCTTGCACGAAGCCAGACCGCTCGACAATATGCCCCCTACACCTCACCTCCTCTTCGAGGCGATATTGTTATACTGCAACGAAGGCATCTTATTTTGGAATTTGGAAGCACGCCGCCGTGGGCTATGTAGAAGGTCAGCGGCTCCGCGGTGGCGCCGACAGAACAGCAGCTCCGTCACGACATTAGTCGCGATCACGAACGAAAAGATGCGCAGCACATTTTCCAGGGCGACCAGCGCCACGTACGAGGCCACCGCCGCCCGCCCGCCCCAGGAGCCTGCGGAGGACTTCACGGGCCAAGATGAAAAGAAGAGAACTGCAGGCGCCACACACGTCGAGGCGCGGTGCGCACTTTGTGGCTTTGCCTTTCACGCGAGGCGTATACGCGGAGCGAAGAGACGACGAAGGGCGCGCCTGCGGCTAAGCCTCGGCGCCCTCTGTATATATACGCAGCGCGATCCAGGAAGTGACCGGCCTAGACGGCTCTTTTTCCTTACGTCGCCGAGAGACTGAGCGAAGATGCCGCACGCTGGAAGAGTTACGAAAGTTCGTGTGTTCGCGCTTATCCACCGCGGGCGCTGGCAGAAGGACACGGAAAGAGGTCACATACACGAAACACGATACTTCGAAGTTCGGCGATTATATTCTGTAGGTTGAATGCAGTTGACGCCACTTTTGCCTGTCATGCGCAATAACTATTTCGGAAGTTCCACTTTGCGGCGTGGACGCGTTAGGCAGCAGCCCTTTCGCGACATAGACGACAGCTTTGCTCTGGTTGCGCAGGTTAATAAATATTACCTTCTCACTTCTATATACGCGTGGACAACCGCACAGCTCCAGCAGCATTAGACGCGCTTGAGGTGGTGGATGAGCGGGCGCCGACTGAACACGACGTGACAGCGGCATACTAATAAAATCGACCGTGCACGTTGCGCAGTAACCGCAGGCGACGTTCCGGCCCACACGCAGCGGCACGTCCAATCAACCGGAACCGCAGTGACATCGACAGGTACCGCGGGCGACTCCAGCCAGTGCACTCGCAGCAAGACTGCCAGGGTCGTTTCGTCTCGCCGTGAAACGCAACCAACCCCCCGATGCACGAATTGGCTGACTGCACTACAGCATGCAAGCGGTCAAGCCGAACAGAAGCAGAGATCAGTCCGTGACAAATCCCGTTCCAAGTCGCCAGTCGGCTCGGCTACGCCCCCCTCTGTCGGCACACAGCGTGGGAGCACTAGAGAGCAGAGAGAGAGAGGAGGGCCGACGGCAAAGAGCGCGCGTCCGGACAGCCGTGATGGCCCGCTCAGAATGCCGAGCGCCGGCCGTCTCCTACTGGAATTGACAGGAACAACGGCCCGCTTCATTCCTCCCGCTTCTGTTGCAGCGGCGCGCATCCTGTTCAGGGCGGCGGCAGACGGGAAGACAGGGAGGGAGGGGAGGCACGACCGTGAAAACGGACGCAAGCAGAGGTCCCGGCAAAGGAGCAGCGCTGGCTGCAGGCATGCGGGGCGTGGTGCGCGTGGGCTACCGCGGCCCGCGGGTCATTAGGAAGACCTCGAGGCTCGAAGCAGTAGCGAATTGTACGGTCGCTGCACCTCGCAGACCAGAAAGTGCCCCTGCTTCTCCACGCACGACCGCGGCGAGATCCTTGGACTGCATCGCAAGGTGTATTCCGAATGCCAGCGGAGACCCCGTGCGGCGACTTTAAAAGGGCGCAACGGCACTGCGGTGCGGCTTGCCGTCAGTGAATTACGTGGCATATGAAGCAAAGTGAAATTTGAAAATTTTGCAACTGGTGTTCACAATAAATGAATTGAACCTGAAGATCTGGGATCGTCTGAAAAACACGTCAGTGTTCTTGCAGCTAAATGTGTGCCACTGTATATAACCCGTGCTGAGCCTGAGCTACAACGCGAAATAGCGTGGCAACGCCGTCACGCGTTGTAGCTCATAGTGAGCGCGACAGTATACGGGCCCGACATGGGGCCAACTTACGCAACTTTTCATAGCCGTGGCCCGCTTCTCTACGAGGATCTGGACACGACGGAGCCTCGGGGCGGTAAGACGACGGCATTCCAAGGGGGCACTCCTGCACAGGAGGCCCCCGTAGCAGTCACGTTCCTCCCAGACAAAAGGCACCGCGCGGCGCGGGCCCCAAACTAGATGCAGCTCCTTCGACGCCTCGCGCGCAGGATTTGCACGCCCTCGCCTGCATCGTCCTCCTCAACTGTCACAAAGGAAGCAACGGTAATCGATACGCAAACCGCTCAAAGGCGGCTACAGGCAGTCCTAGGCGGGCCATCGCAGGGAGTGCGGCCGGTTCTCCTGGGGGCCTGCCGTGGGGCGAAGCCGTATCTTGGGAGCGAGCGAGCGTCCGCTTCTTAACGAGGACAACAACGTCTTCGCCCGTGATCACTGACACGGGGCGGAGCGTTCGGAACAAGCGCCGTTAAAAAGGCACGCCGTGATGGATTCGACGGGAAGTCGAGCGAGTGCGGTCGAGCGGGAAATGAAATTGGCTTTTGTGCTGCTGCTGCTGCTGCTGCTCGCCAGCCGAAAACAATCGAGGAGATCCGTGAGGAACGCGCTGCCGCGCGTTTAAACGCTGTGCCCCTAGCGACTTATTACCTAGAAAGGAACGAACACAACAACAAGGCGGGAAAGTGACAATCGAGCAAGATTCGATAATACATATGGCGGAGTTGTACAGCCCTATCCCGGTGAAGTCCGTTGCGCTGGAAAGCGTGCAACCAGACCTGACTGCTTACGGTACAGAGTGGACGAAGTTGCCGGCACCAGGCGACATCTGCAGTGGCACCTTATAAAGCATTAACAAGCTAAAGCGCCTATCCCATGTTGCGTGGAAGCATTAAAGCATTCGCCCAAAACAAGCAAGAAGCGATCAGATGGAATGCGGAAAGAGCTTTACATATATGAGCTGCTTCAGGCGCTGTTGCTCTTCCGACCAGGAAGCTGTTTGGCCGATAAACGCAATTACTGGCAAGTGCTACATGCAAAGTTACACAAGTTCACACTCCCCCGTCATGACAGACAAGTCGGCATCAACGTCAGAACACACACAAAGGAAAGAACGCTTGCAAAAGTCGTCTTCAAAGAGCACCGTGACAACACCCAAGACACGACCCCAGGAGCAGGAGGCACTCCTCCGCGACAAGCCGAGTCCGGTCCGTGAACTCGACGGCCGAGGACCGTACGACTGCGGCAGGCAGGCAGACTCGCATTCTTCGCGTTCGGGATTCACGGCCCACGAGCGGCGGCGGCGGCTGTTCGACGGCTCGTCAAAAGCGATGCGGCTGCGGCGCCGCCGCCCATGAACCGCATTCCAAGACCGCCGGTGGTGTCGCGTCTCGCTGCTGCCGCCGCCGAGGAGGAGGAGGATGAGGGAGCGAAGGAGGGAGAGAGACTGACACACCGCGCGCGAGCCTGTCTCGTATACAAAAAAATGCAAACGTCAGGACGAGGTAAGGACTGAGAAGGAAGAGGGTAGACAGGCAAAGAAGCCACCAAGCAGCGGCGGGGCGAATCTAAGGCGATCGCTGAGCCGGGGTCGCAGGGGCCCCCACCGAGCCTCTCCCCCGAAGACGACGTCGGCTGCGACGGCACGAGAGGGAGAAGGGCCTTAGCAACGGCGCGGTTGTTCGAGGCGGTTTCGGGGGCCATGGGAAAAAACAGCCGAGCCACTGTCGAGTCATCGGGACATGGGAACCCGCGAGAACACGCGCTGAGAAACTAAATGCATCACACGCACCAGCGAACGAACAACCACGCCGCTTGCTACCGGGGGTGCGAGGCCGCGCAGGAAGCGAGAGAACTGCGGAGGAGTGCTCCGTATCAGCCACGAAGAAGGGACGGCAACCAGTTCACTGGAGACTGGTTCGTCGCAGCTTCGCCTGCGATCAAACGTCGATGCGCGAGCCAGTACACTCGATAAGAGGGCGTCCAGCGCGCCGCATTGAAGAGGAGACGGGAATTCCTCCACAGAGTACGAGAGGTATCACGTGCACCGCCTCGAGCTGGCGAACCGGCCATAACGAGATACTGCAAGGAATTGAAGAAAGGTTAAACTATAGATAACGCGCGAATCGCGCGGCACTCATGTATCGACTCGGCCACGGAGAAAGATGCACCGGATGCTCGAGATGAATGGTCATACTGTGGAGAAACCACTCGCACAACAAGACACCGCAGATAGGCTGTTTAACGTTCCAGACGCGCTAATAACGAGCTTGGAGGGGATAAAATGCAGCGGCGAACTGTGATACAAGGCTCGGAAGTATATACCAGCCGACATCGGCGTACACGTCCAATTGGTTGTGCCGACATGAGGACGCTACAGACTGGAAACCAGAATGTCTGCCAACCACGTAACAGAAACGGGAGGAAGATGGGCAATGCGAACGTGCAGCTGGCGACCAAATCCGCTCCGGAAGCGCAGAGAAGCAAAACCGCCAAAAAACACGCACAAGACGAGCCGGGCGAGGCGTCGCAACGACGAGGGGTGGCGACACGGAGGCGCCCGTTTAATAAGTGCCTCGAAGCGCCAGCCTGGTGACAGCGGAATAACGCCAAAGTGGCCGTAAACGCGCCGGCGCTCGGGGCGCAAGAGGGAAACAGGGCCGCGGCCCTTTCCGGCCGCGTGAATCAGTCAGCGGCTTCGATCGGCCGCCAATAGAGGAGCGGGCCGACACCTCGAGGCGTTTTCCCATCGCGTCAGCTGGAGAAACCAGGGTCGACGGCCAACAACACAGCTGGAGAACCTGTAGTGGAGGACTGCAAAAACATTGGCTAACGAAGTGACTCCATGCACTCAAGAGTCGCATTTGGGGCGTTAAAGCGCACATGCAAGATAATCGTAACGACGGTGCGCTGGTCCCGCGGGGCCGCTAAGTAAACGCACTCTGTCGAGAAGGAAAAGTGCGTGCGAACCGACAACCCAGGCGGCAATCGCTCATTAAGGCGTCGGTTGACTCCGACCAATCGGTTATGTTCCACTGAGGAAAAAAAAGTCTCGCCCATCTGTGCTTTGCGCTGTTGTCCACAAAAGCGTTGTTGAGCGTCGTTTGAGTCTTCGAGGAAAGGAATAGAACGAACAACACAAACTAAACAGTCTCCACGCGCGTGGCAGAAATCTGTTTCATGCTACCGAGGGCTCTGGCTATAGCTGTCACGCGGCTCCTATACTGATATGACAGCGTCCGGTATGTAGAGCGAGACACTCGATGCAACAGTGCCGCGGCGCCAGACGGAGCTCCGGCAGCCGTCAAGCTGGAAGTGATGAGGTCACCGCTCCGCGTGCGTCATAAGCGAAGCAAACACGGAAGCCAACGTAAATCAGACAGAGCCACGTGGTCGAACGGCTCCGAGATAGAACATGAAATAAAGTTAATCCGTGTTATGCCATGCCGTACAGCTGGGGCAACTTCCGCCACACTTCCCGTGTTGCATAAACGCGCTAAACTGAATGCTCCCAGTGAACTATATGGAAGACGGGAAAGCAAGAATAGAGGTATTTCTTTTTCACGGTCACGTCAACGGCAGGACAAATTCCGCTAAATCACGCGCGGTTAAGAAGTGCAGAAACGAAGAAAGGCAGAAAAGAATTATCGCCATTTTCAGATCAACACTAGCTCCTCGGCTCCCCATTACTGCCCGCCCTCTATTGCCATCTTTCAGACGCCGCTTCGTGTGTGTACACAATGGACAAAAACAGGCCCGTCTCCATGCGAGGAGATCGAACAAGAGGACTCAAGACGACGGCGCGAACCGGCTAGAGGCCGAGTCAATAAAGTTGCGTCACGAAAAAAGGTCCGCCTGCGTGCAAACACGATAGAGCCCGAATCAACACGGCCGCCAAAGCTACGGGTAGCATCAAAAAGAAACACTGGGAACAGGGAGAGAAGGCGAGCTCAGGTCGCCAGCAAAGAGGAAGACGAAGAGGCACCAGTAGAGTAGTAGCGGGAAGGAGAAGAAAGACCAAAGACGGCGAGCCGTAAGAAGCGACCGAAGGCGACGTTCCCACGCCGCTGCGGAGTGCCGATGGCCTCTTCCCCTTCTTGCCCACGCTTTTTCAAACTCTCCTCCTACGACCGGCATCGCCACTCGTCGGCAACGGAGCTCAAGCTCGCTCGCTCTTCCGCCTCCTCCAGGCACGACGACAGATGCGTCAGAGCGCTTCTCTTCAACGCCGGGCGCAATTGCACGCACGTCGGCGCGTAGCGGTGGCGCCTCTTTTCCCGGCAGTGGATAAGCGTTCTCAGTCACCGCGCTGGAAACGAACGACGGGCGAAACGTGAAGCCACTTGTATTGCAGCGGCAGCTTGCTGGATGTGTTGCGCGCTGGGCCACACATTTCTGCGAGAAACGCAGCGCCCCGGGAGAAGGCGAGAGACCTGGCAAGTGCCGAGAAGACGCTGTGACGTGAATGATCGAAGAGGAAGAACGCGCTGCGCTAGTAGGCGCGCTTGAGACTGGAACTAACAGCGGTTAAGGAAAAAAAAAAAGGACAAACTGCACGTACTTCAAGTCGATCTTGTCGAGCGACCGAAACGAACCGAACTCCACTTAATCAGCCATCTTGAGTCGAGTGCGGTGGCACATTATGACATCAGGCAACAAATGCGAGAAGGCAAATCTGCAAGATTTGAGACCTCATTGCCGAGCGGCGATGCGACAGTGACGTTTTCACAGATCGTGCGACGGGGCCGCTAATGGGCACAGTTGACAAACGAGTACTTGTATGTCGTAAGCGAACGTTCCCAACGTGCCGCCGCAGTAAGACGACTCAACCAGCGTTCTTGGATTCTGCGAGAAGGATTCACGAAGGCTGAATCGACACTAATAAACAAAACGGAAGACAAACAGGCGAGGCGCCGTAAAGGCTGTGCACAGGAACTGCAAGATGTCGGCACAGCAACAGCGCAGCGAAACTAATCTCCAGGGCGGCTACCTCGCAGAAGCATAGCGCCGCAAACAAGACGCGCGTGAGCATTGCTCACCGCCAACGAGGTCGAGAGGAAGACGAGACAAGCACGTCGAAAGTCTCAAGGAGAGGCGAAGGAAGCCGGAGAGGGCAGAGTTCGCGCACCCTAGGCGGCGGCGCTGCTTCAGCAGAATCGGGGGCCATCGGCAGAGCGACGCCTGAGACTACGGCAACTGCGGCCGCGGTGCAGGCGCACTTGACGCAATCCGGAGAGAGCGAGCACGTCGCGGGCGGTCCACCGGATAGCGTGGACGCGCAGCAGAAAGTCTGTATAAAAGGCTCCTCCCCCACACAAGCTGCCTTGAGGAAACGTCGCAGAGACGAGCTCCCTCGCCCCTCCCCCGTCAGCGGCGCCAAGGATTATACGACTCCGCATAACTCGGCAGGGTGGTTCACGTTGGGCGCGAAGTACGCACAGTTGTCAGCCGCCGCTCGCGAACGCGGCCGGCGAGTTGTGGAATATTGTAGCTACGGTGGGTCCCAAGGGTCAACTTGCGTGAGAACGTCAGCGCTCAATCTACAGAATCAATGAACGCACGGCAGCCGCGGAAACGTCGCCAGAAAAAGCATCCATCGACTGGTTGTAAGCTGCAGCAAGAGCACTGTATACGCTGCGATAAGAGGAATCGCTACAGTCGACGCCGAAGATACTGATGTGGAACCGTGGAAGATTCAACTTTCCCAACAAAAGTGTATGGACTCCGTTGCACCGTACAAACGTCGAGAGGGGGCAAGCTGCATCTGCGGAAGCGGCGTCGGTCATGGCCTCCGCATCAGCGTTGTTCCCGCGCCGACGTAGCAACTAAAAGGGAGCGCAGTTCCCGCGACAAGGGAAGGGCGCCCGGGCAACCACTCCTAATGTTTCCAGTCGGCGCCAGCGCAAGGGAACAGTGCTCAGAATCCCCGCCCTCGTAATGACCGGCTCCCGAAAGCGTCCAGTATAAGGCACGCGCGTCAGGGTCGGCCCTGCACCCGCGTATGCTCACTCAAAAGTCGACCGGGAAATTCGAGGGGCTGGGCAGGGCGCATGACGCCTCTTCATTGCGAACGCTTCCCGCCCAGGAAACTGCACGCGCACCTTTAAAAAGGGACAGAGTAGAGCGCGACGCGTCTTAATCGCTTAACAAGACTTTCCTGCGGGTCGGGGGAAAGCTGTTCGTCCAGTGCGTTTATCCGTTAAGCGCGATGCTTATAAACAATGACAAGAACGAAAGAAAAGCGGAATAGTGCATCGTATGTTGACGGAAGTCGTTTGAACAATTCAATGCAAGAAGTATCAACCGTTTACTGGCGACAACATAATTAGCAGATACACAGGCCGCATCACCGGCGCCGAATGCATGAAGCTTAAAGCGCAGGAGGAGGTTTGCGTGGATGGAACGGCTCGCAATGCGAACGACGGTTCACGGGAGTGCGCCTGCTGAACCACGTGCCCCGAAGAGTTCGTCACAGACTCGGCATGCGGATTCCGAACTCCGGTGATGTACTAAAGCTTAAATGTTATGATCTGGATTTCCTTTCAATCACAAATTTTAGACCCCGAATCCAAAATGAATGGTCTCGGTCATGCAAGGGCGTCCACTGCGGCACCGATAGCTCTTTAGCCGGTATCTACAAGAGCCAAAACGGCGGCGTAAAGTAACAAATGCAAAGTGAGGCGCCGGCAACAAGAACAAGGCCGGGAGAAAGGGCGAACCGTTGGTTGCGATTAGGAGCCCCGGTAATGAACTCCCGATATCGGGGGCGCTCATCAATGAAGGTCGTCACGGCGCAGAACGCATTTGAGGCCGGTTTTCGGCTCGCCTGCTGCAGCGCCTAGAAAGGAGCCAGCGTTTACGGCTTGCGTCGGTACCGTGAATCATGCCTCGGCGGCGCTGGAGAGCGACGGACGCCGTTCCTCGCTCCGCTTGGCAGCGGCGGCGCGGCAGACTCCGTCGTGCGATCGGCTCGCACGAGTGCACTGCCTGACGGGCGCGTGCTGCTCCGAAGGTCGAAAAACAACAGTGCGGCGCCGCCGGCAACAGCCAGCCACTGCTGTTGCTGCCAGAGTCGCTGCGAGAGCGGCTTCGAACTGCGCGCTGAGAATACTTCGAAGCTGCTTGAAAGAAGCTCGCCTCGAAGGCGTGGAGTTTTTCGGCGTCACCGCGACGGATTCGCTGCAGAGCAGGCGTGCTAACACCAGAGTCCGCTCGCGCTAAGTATTTTGCCTTTGGATAACAATATCAGCGGCTGCAATTAGGGATGAACGCGCACGCTACCCGCAAGTTTGTGGAAGTGACGAAGGTTAATTATCGCAAGTGTTGCTTCTAGTAGACTTGAGGCGAGAGCTTTTCTACCACAGGTCGAAGCGATCGGTTCAAAACTGAAAACTCTCCTAAATGGCCAGTTCTTACACAGCCGTGGTAACAACGTCACAGAAGAAGAATCAAACATTCGCGGTCCGCAAGTTTTGGTATGCTGTGTGCGCTTGAGGGTGAACCGAGTGGACAGATACATTCCTGTCGTGTCTTTCAGGACGCCTGCACTCACTCGCGGACAACTTGTCCGAACCCCATCGTGTATGCGTGCTGGCGGAAGCGTGTCATCTAGTGCCCCGTAGAAAGCAGAATAAATCCTATAGCTCTCTACAGGACGATGGATTGAAATAACAGACGGAACACAGGAAAACTCCAAACCACCTCTTAGTATGCGACGCTGAGAAAAGCTTGCTCTGTCAGCATTAGAACCAGGGCTACTGCTTCGGGCATTGTAACGTTTTTTTTATGTTCTTTGAACTGTAGGGATACTTGAGATCAGAAGTACCTCAAGTAGCTAATACGTCTGTGAAGTACTATTCTCGAATATGCGGCTGTGTATACTCAACCGGTACGACGAGACTCTTATGATGTTGGAATGCCGACCGAAAAAAATTCATTTCGCCCACCGGAGAGCCACTATACACCGGTCAGGCGTACAACCGCCAGCAAAAGTATACGGACCAGGAAATGCGCGATAAAACAAATTTTGTCTGTGAATGCAACTTGAAAGTAAAGACTGCAGTCTAAACTTAGCATTGCGAATTTACTAGTGCACTCGTCAGTTTTCCGTTTACGCGTGTTAATTACGAAGACATTCCGTTTTTGAGGTGATCCTGTGGTCCGCATACTTTTGCTCACGGGTGTACGTGACAAGCGCGCCACGCAGCAGAAATGTTACGAATGTCTGATTAAAGGAAACCTGACGGACCAGCGCTATTTTAGCGAACACGCGCGAAGGACTCCACCCAAGCAGGCGAAGTGACAACACAGTGGCAGTCAAGACACGCTCTAAGCAATACGCGCCGACGACTGGCAAGTGGCTAATCCCATCTCCGCGACCTTACACTTTGACGGCAAGCCACTTCCTCGAACCGACGGAGAAGCGATGTTTTAAAACACAAACACACGCCGCGACAAAGACTTCCTTCGCGGCGAGTTTCCGCCGAAGGGCTGAGGACGTGCCGTCGCTCTGGCTTGCCAACGTCAATCGCTTCCCGGTCCGTTTCTCATGCGTTCCACGGCCTTTCTCGGAAAGAAAACGAAGAATGACACGCTTGAGATCCTACGTTCCAGCTGAGAAGGGCGTTGCATGCGTGCCGTGCATGTATAGGAGTCGCAGATCGCGAAGCTGCTTGGTTATAAGGGTGCGTGCATCTGGTTAGGCTTCAGTGAGCTTCGAGGGTTATATATATATATATATGGCAGGTTCCGAAGCAGACGTAGACTGTACGGGCATCTGCCACGTCATCGAGAAATTGCGTCTGGGCACGCGAGCAAGACGACGCCACTACAACGATCGAGTTTGCCGACTCTCAACGAGGGACTCAAAGCTTACGACGAAAGTGAGCGAGGGTAACACGTGGCGGGCTATATGCAACGAACTTAAGGTAGAATATTGTGAAACAGAATGCGTTGAAAACGCGCGCCCAACCGCTGTGGCAAATCGCGCGGCTGTTTAGTCTGCATTAAGAGCATGCGGGTAGTTGCCCGAGCGATCACCGAAAACAGTGCATGCGGTTTGAAAACTTGTACAAACGGCCAGGTCAGTTCGCAACCAGTAGGAACTGCGCGTACCGACGCATTTTGCGTTTCATCGGTGCGTTATCCTTGGGGGCGGTATTCCAGCTCTACGGAGGCTGAATGCCCCTAATGTTATCCATGGCCATAGACAGCGGAAAGTCAGTACAGATCGAACAGAAGGAACACCAAAGTTCCCTTATGTTTTGTTGGCGGAAAACGGGCAAGTAAAATGGCGCACCCTAATCAACCGCGAAGGGAGGGAATACCAGCCTGTCTGCACGCTGTCGTTTACGCTGCCCCTGTTTGGATCCCACCGATGGCATCGGTTGTTGGGAACTCGGCGCTGACGCCCGTGGTTGTACCTGGGTCGCAAGCCCCAAGGGTAGCGTTGGCCTGGCGGCCTGGGGTACAACTGGAAGCATCCGAAGGTCCCGGCAAAGCATGAGTCGACTGGTAACAACAAAACAACTTGTTTATTTTAACATCGCAAAGAGTTGGCGGTCAGGTTGACCGAAGAAGAGAGACGGGAGAGCACTTTACTCAACAGAAGAAATCGGAGCCCTCCTTTTGGCGTCCGGGGGCAGCTGTTTTTATACTCTCGCAGTTGAGGGCAAGAAGGAACCCCTCAATAGACGAGCACGTGATTGTACAATGGGCTAATGGTGACGCACACTGTCGTAGCGCCGCCGGTCGGGCACAAAGACTGGGAGGAGAGGGTGACCCCTGCTGTCGCATCGCCTGGTTCGGGCACAATGACTGGAAGGAGAGGGTGACCCCTGCTGTCGCATCGCCTGGTTTGGGCACAATGGCACATACACTCACACACGCACATGAAGACACGTGGCATCGGAACATGCCTGGAAACGCCTGGAAACACCTGGCGGGGAGCGTTGCGGCGACGCCGAACGGGCCAAAATGTCTGCCGCCCCGCCGCAGTCGCGCCGGCAAAACCGCGTGTCGCAGGCGAAACGCAACACCCCTTATCCCCAAATATTTTTGGAGCGAACGAATGCGAGGGCCCATAAGCACAGGCCAGCAACGAACTGGCTAAACATTGCTTTGTATACCGATAGCGCTCATGAGCGCGCACATCGTAGACTGGGCAAGTGAATGGCGCTACAGCAACATGAGCACGTTCCTCAGTTCCACAGCGAACGAAGGCAACAGCGGCGTCCCTCGAGAGTACCGTTGCGCAACCTCCACCTGCGGCTGGCTTGCCAGCGATGCGCGCATACGAAGGCGGAAGACAGGGCGGCCGGACGTTCACCTTCGTGCGCGCCGCACGTTTTCTGCGCGTGCATTTATTCCGTTCCGGCAGCTGGCAGCGGTCAATCGGGCCGCCGCCGCCGCCGCCATCGACCGCGCGCGGCCCGGCGTTTTACGGGCATGCATGACTGACGCGGTCAAGCTTCGACTCGCGGTCGCGCTTCGAGTCATCCTCGGCCGACGCATCACATCTGCATGACCGAGCGGCGAGCACAGCACGGGTTGTCGAGAAGTGCGAGTAAAGAAAGAAGCCCCGGTCGATCGGCGCGCACGGCACCCGCTCGGAATTACTGTGCTCGGTCGCAGTCGCCCGCCCTCGCCCAACCGGATCACAAGCAGGCATGCACGCAAAGCCAGCAGCACGAGATTTGGAATGCGCAAAAGCAGCTCTTGCGTGCCCTTCGTTGGCGGGCCGCGGCTTATTCTTCCACGCTCCAAAGCACCAGCAACGGAAAGGATACGCTGCCGTGCCATCGCACAGTCCGAGAGTCTGTCGTACCCGGGACACAGGGGTAATGGCGCCTTGCGGCTGCCTTGTGTTGAATGCGAGAGGTAACGCGTATGCGAATCCTACGACAGCAAATTCGCTGCTGGTGTCCTGGACGACATCCAGATCCAACGAATAAAAACTACATCCAGATCCGACGAATACAATCCCCCCCCCCCCCCCCCCCTAGCCTTTCTGGTTAAACTGGGCCCAGGTGACGCGAGTACAAGTCACCGATTATGAAATCAGCGGCTCAAAACGAAAGCGCGGGTGAATACGAACACATACATACTCAGTTGCGCATGACCGCATCAAGCTTCATTTACACAAGACAGTGCACCGCGGAGCGTCATCAAACAGTAAGACTTATCTGCCTTACCACATGGCCACGCCTTTCACAGCGTGGGGCAACCACGCAAACATGTGCGGTACAAAGCCGTCGGACGTTTGCTACTCGGAGATGTGAAAAGGACGAAAAATAGTCGTGACTACACCAATAATGTATAAAAAGGATGTTTCCATCTTTTCAAGCCGCGGTTGCCGGCAAAGACGAAGTCCGCGACTCACGCTGCTGTAACACGACCCCCGATACGAGAGTCGGAAGGTTCTCCGGATCAAAGGAAAGCCGTAGGAGCGCCAATTTCCGCTAGCAGGAGGTGGGTCCGGGAAAGAGCAACGTCCAGATGTCTGAACGAGCGGAAAAGAACGACGAGAGTCGAACGCACGCGGCAGCGGGAAGCCTGCTGCACCAACGCTGAGGGCACCCTCCTCAAGTACGGTTTCGAACGTCCGTGTGTTCGTGCCGCCTATGTATACAACACAGGGCCGAGCGAGCGCCCATAAGGCTTGGATACCGCGTGCCGTGCTCACAGGGCCGAGCGAGGGCACATCGTGGAGCGAGAGAGGGAAGACAAAGAAGAACGCCGGGCGCACACGCTCTACGGAGGCGCACCACCGCGGCGCGGCAACAGCCGTTTTCTCCCGCAGCGAGCCAGGCGATCGGTCGGCCGACCAAGATAGAAGATGCCTCGCCGCCGGGTCTCATCTGCGCCTCCAATCTCGAGGCGGCGCGAAAAGGAGGAGCTCCCAGGAGAAGGAACGCCAGTGCCCGCAGCACCAGCTATGTGGGGAGGGGAGTGGTGCTGTGGACGCCATCATTTTCGAGGCCTGGCCGGCCCACTCCCGAGCGCGCTAGGCCGGATGGGCGCCGGGCCAAGAGCAACAATGGCCGGAGCGGTCACGTGCCGCTGCCGCTCCACGGCCCACATCCGGGTTGCTCGGCACATCCACCTCGGGCGAGGCGCCAGTGCTGCTCTCGTTCTTGACCGTGCCGCGGCGATACGTATGTATCTTGCCTCGATCGCCGCTGCCACACGGACTCAACCCTGAGCGACGTTACATACGGGCGCCGCCTGGACCGCCCACTTCAGAGACGCCCAGTTGAGAAATGCGACGCTAATGAGCTCGCCAACACGAGCAGCAAGGACAGCCTTGCTGGGATATATTGTTGCTGGAAGGTTTACGAACGGCGCGGTCAAACCGTTACATACATATACAACACCAAACGTCCTGGCGACAAAACGAGGCCGCGACAAGAGCTGACCTGGTGTGTTATCTAGGTCTGCCGTAGAAGGCTAGCCGTTTCGGATCTTCGCTATGGGGACAAGAATGCGTCAAACTGTAAGCAGAAAAATATGATTCGAGAAGACTGATCCAGCTGAATAAGTGGGCCTCAGAAAGGCAAACCTGTGATGCAAGTTGGTTTGTTGTGCCGCGCGTTTGATCGCACTCGGCATTAGGCTGCTTTTCCTAGGGACAAGCAGCCAACAGCTACTGCGTCCCTACACACAATATAAGATGGGCAGACATATAGGCGAGTTGCGTGACTTGTCCTGCACAGTAAGCAAAGCAGGCGTGCCCCGAAGAAAGCAGTTCCAGAAGAGAGGGCAGAAGTGTCTCGAAAGAAAAACAAGGGAGGCGTGCGGTGGTGCAAAGCTTTAAAAGCTCGGCAAACCGACGAGGGAGACTGTGCGGCTCAGCCGGCCGACACGAGAAGCCAGGCAGACGCCCCAACGGCGACGACGAGTGCGAAGCCACGTTCCCACGGAGGAGAACACCGCCGAGATGCGGCAGCGAGGAAGAGGAGGAACCGCGGCGACGAATGTGGGAAGAAGGAACGAAGCTGGTGATGAACGCCGTGGAGGGAGCGAACGAAGGAGACAGAAGGACGCACGTGACTGGCCCCTCTCCGCCATTCCCCACCCCTCACGTGACGGGCGCAGAGAGAAAGAGAGGGAAAAGTTCATTGAGGAGGCGAGAAAATTCCTGGAACGCGGCCCCTACAACTTATGTATACTCTGGCGGAGAAGCCGCGCAGCTCTAGCGCGCCGCAAAGAACGCACGCACTCGGCGGCAGACCAACAGCCACGGGGAAGGCAGGAGAGAGGAGATTCGTTGAAGGGACGTAGGAGAGAGGACCAGCCGAGAATCCGAGAACGAAAGAAGGAACAAGGATGCGAGAAAGCAGTACGCAGCAGGAGTGCCGGCGGGGCGTGCAAAAAAGAACAAAGTCCAAAGGAGGAGAGAGAACGAAGCCCAAGTTGTACTTTCCCCTCCGCGCGCACTCTCCCCACAGCGAAGAAAGAGGACTCCTTTTATGTTTGCCGTCGTTTTTATGCACGCCGCGGCGCTCTCCCTCTCAACTACCCTCTCCGCATATAGAACGGCAGGGCGAGAGAAGCGCACGCACTTTCCCGCGAGGGCCGTCGTTTACGTCCCGTAGAAGTCTTCAAGTGACTACGCGTGCACACGGAGCGGCGTCCAGTGGAGGCGCACTACGAGTGGGGAATCTCGAAGCTCATGTACAGTGCATGGTACGAACGCAGCGATGAATTACTTGCGATTTCAGTTATCTGCACGGGGGTTGAGATATGTACGTGTCACGCTACTGCAATAGGGCCACAAACCGATTCAAACGCACAGAGGACAGAAAAGCGTTCCACCACCTAGCCGAACACAAGTACTCCAACGAAGAAGATGCGTATAACGCACTATCGAAAGCCAGTACGGGGATGTGACATCGCACACGGTAGCGACAGCGGTTTAAAAGCGCTGGGCATTCGTGAACTGAACAATACTGACAGCAAAAGGATAGGTGCACGTCCGTCAATATAACGTCTCTTAGCGGGTACATAAGCAGAGCTTCGAACTGCTTGCTACGGACGTACACGTGGGACACGGGCTGTCGAACCCGTATCAATCATAGCCAGTAAACTACAACATTCGTGGCACGATTCAACTGCGGAACTCTGCGTGCACAGGCATTTTCGCGCAACAGGCCACGAGGAAATTGCACGGTGCGGAATAGCGCACCCTTTGAAAAGCTCGGTGCGCAAGCTTCACGGGCGACCGAGCGTCGGATGAACCGTGATGAGGCCCACGCGAGACCAACTGCGCCCGGGAACACCACTCGAGGCAGACAAAAGCTGTTCTCGAGAGGCAGCTCCTCGCAAAATTTAATTAGGAGCCGGGTGAACCGTGCGCGTACACACGTCGCCGCCGCGCGCGCGGTCGCCATAGGGGATGGCGCGAAGCCCAGCTGATGCCTGACGCAGGAGCATCGATCGCTAGGACAACCGTTTCCAGAGGCGCGGGCGATAACCTGTCCTTGTCCTCCACGCTGAGCGCGCTCTGCTTTCGCTGGCCGGACACCTACGAGCGCTCGCCCCTCGAGGACGTGACGACGGAGGGTATCGTGCGGAGAAAGTGCGGCTTCAACCGTTCCTTCACTGCACTGCACACCGCGTTATGGCTGTTCAGGATACGCAACTGCGATTCGCGAAACTGAATCGGAGTCCATCCCGCTCCGCCAACAGAGATGTCTAGTGGAAAATAAACCGGAGTACCGGCCACAATAGCGATTCATCGTCGAAATACAGTAGCTTATCCCGCTCTAATCGTAATGAGACTAGCCTTCAGGCGTGCAGTGCGAATTAAATCGGCAAGTGGGAGCCCGCAAGGATGGTTGTGTCAGAAATTGCACATTGGGCAATAGTAATTTCGCAAATTACTGTAAGCACTTTCGCGGAGGCATGTCTTGAGAGACTGATCGGCTCCCCAGAAGGGAACCTAGCTACCAAATCTGATCTACAGAGTGAAGTCCTCCAGTCTTGTACGATGCAGATAATGGTTTAACAGAGCCAAATAAACTTGAAATCGGGGCGCAAGTTTCGAAACTTACAACACCGAACAACGAGCATTCTCAAACGAGTGACTGTACGCGCCCACAGTGGAAAACCAGCGTGCAATGGCGACGGCCAGTCCGTGGCGGGGGCCCCTCCGAAAATTTTCGGCCAGGCCCTGGCGGCGGCGAGCGACGAGCCAGCCATCACGGAGAAACGGCGAGAAAGACCCTCCCAGCGGCGAAGGTCGTGGGACCGCACGCTTCCCATTGAGTTCCTGTTCCTGGGCACGATGGAATGCGGCCCTCCTCCTCCGCCCCCATACGTTTTTTGTTTGTCTTCCCTCCCGTTCTTCGCCGTCACAGGGGTCGGGCGGAGGGCGGCGGTGGCCCCCTCTGGGGCCCCCTTCCTGCGTGTTACCTCCCCTCCTCCCATCCCTCCCCCCTCCTCCCCACTGGTACCGAAGGAGAAGGATCCCCCTTCAACCGTCAGTAAAAAGGCCGCCGCCAGCTCTACGAGCTGCTTGCTGCTGCCACACACTGATGCGGCGGCTCCTTCCACCGCCACCGCTGCTGGGACACGTCTCTCGCCCGAGGAATTCGCAGGGCCGTCGAACTGTTGCCGCCGATGGTGCCAACGCGGTCCGCCGGACGTCACAGTTACTGTGCGCGAAGAGAGCTACGCTTTGCGCCGAGAACAGCTTATTTCATTGAGTGGCATGCGCGGACGTATGTCAGCAAATACCGCTCGTCTGCTGCAATATGAGAAACGCAGAAACGAAAAAATCATTCTTTCGTAAATGCCTGGCACTAAGTAACGTTCAGTGAGAAAGTACGAGTACTACAGGGTTACTTCGACAGCCCCGGTAAAGTCATCCATCGTAGCACCACAACAAGAGCGACCCGTCAGCCGCGCATGAGAAGAGGCTAACAAGTAATTGAAGCAGCTGCCTCTACAACCAGCAGACAGCGTGGCCTTCTGCACGGCTCCAAACCGACCGACACCTAATCCTGATAAGGACAACGCGCGAGTGTAAATGACGTCGAGGACGCAAAGCGGCGCCACTGGATATGCACCTGGCTTACTGATCCGCCCGTACGCGCTTCTGAGTGCGAAGGACAACTGGCCAGGGCACAGCGGTGTGAGGGTGGGGGGGTGTGGGGGGGGTAGTCTGCGAGAAGACGCGGACCTCCCTAGACGAAGAGAGACTGCGCGCCTGAAGATGAGAGACGTGACCGAGTGGCTAGACAGCGCCCCGCAGCCGCCGTGTTTACGAGCGTCTCGGCCGCGAACACTCCACTCCGGTTTCGAACAGCAGACGTGCTCGGCTTCGAAGGTCGACGAAATCGACACTTGACGCCCTCCTGCTGCTCTACGGTTAACGTCATGATTCTTGCTCCATGGCATAGGATCCATCTTCACAAGCACAAGCCCCCCAGTGGAAGCAGGGAGACAACGCAAGCGCACGTTGTAACAGTCGAAAACTATGCAATACCACAGCTCCACATAAATGCAAGCGACTCTACATGCAGCAGTCACACCGAAGCTTAGCCGTTTAATTAAAGGCAGGGCTATGAGACGTTGCGCAATGGGAAGGGCGAAGTAATAACGAAATCAGGTAACATTCGTCTGAAATATTTCGCAATACGCAGCCGTCAGGACGCTGCGGCCGTGCTTGGAAATTTAACCCGGGATCTAAGGAACAGAACGCGAGAACCTCGACGCTACCGCAACGCGTGCAGTATCTGAAAGAAAGCATCACTTGCAAAATTAATCTGACCCACAGGGCTACCGCGTGTAACCTAAACACGAACGGGAAATCCAAACGGCACCAGAGGAACGCCAAACAAACAAGTCAACGAGCTTCCTTCGCGAGTCAAGTCACCTGTCCCACCGCGAAAGCACATTCGTTCAATGAAAGCGAAGGAATGTCCTGTACATGTCCTGGGGCGAAGTAATCCTTTCGTCCACTTGTTGGAGGCCCTTTTTTTTTTATGACAAGGGCACCCCAAACCACGACAAAAGGGAAGCGGTGCTTCTCCGCTCAACACGCAGCTGGCTGCGTTACTAGCCGCTCGCGAAGAATGCCTGCAAGCTCTGAAAGGAACGCGGAGATTCGGAAAGAGACGCGGGGAAGGGGCGAGATACGGGAAGGTTTTCCAACGTCCTTCACGAATACCACTGCGCATCGAAGACGTCTCGAACCGCTCTGCGCTTTTTTTTTTCCCCCTACCCGGCTTGGACGGGTTGTTTTCACGTTTGCTTGCTCCCAGCCATTACAACGTAGTTCTCGGCGGCACACACTTTTCTCCACGGAGAAGGCCACCAGAGGCAGCGGATGCTCTTCGCTCGCCCCCCTCTCTTGTGAAAGCGGGCGTCCCCTCAACCCCCAACGCCTGTGGCGTGAACTCTCCTACTCCCCCAAGTGAAATCTTCCCTGGAATGCGTTCCGAGAAGCGCCACCCAGCTGGACTCGTTCTTCTCCGGTCAGGCAGGCGCAAATATAAACAACTAACACAGCGCTGCTCGTGACGGGGGCAGACGAAGAGTAGAGAGAGAAAGGACTGCGCCTCCTCGCCTGCAGTACACCGAAGTTGCCTGCTTCGGTGATCGTTCTGCGAAAAAGCCGGTTCGACGGGAAAGCACCGCCAATGCCGGAAAGCAACAAAGAAGGCGCAGGAATCTTCCACTGTCAAATGGGCGCACTGCAGCAAGCCATGCTGCGTACGTTGCGAAAGTGCACCAAGCCGGTAAAACGGGGCATGTGAACTGGTCACCCGCGAAGTAGCAGATGCGAGCAAAAATGGTTGAGGCATGTTTGCGTATGACCCACAAGCCAATAGGGTAATTCTCTGGATTTTTTGCCGGAAGGAAAACTTTAGTCGGGCGTCTGTGCGCGCAGTCAGGCGGCCTGGCTGACGCGAACGCCGTAGCAAAACGACGGGCGTGGCACTTCGCAATTAATTTATGCACCGAAAAATAGCTCGGACGGAATAGCTACACGTATGGCGAGAAATCGCAGAACTGCAGCGCTCCAGAACGCTTCGAGTGAGGCGAGTGACGTGGTTAGAAAGGAAGCAAAAAAAAAAAAAGAACAGGCCAGGCTGACTCCGGCGCTCCCTTCCCTTTTTGCTGAGAGAAGATGGATCCCACACACACACCACTTAAAAGCTAGGTGGTGTTGCTCCCGCGGGAGAGAAGGAGAAAGCCACCAAGGTACAGTGAGGTGGAATGTACCACCACTAGCCTAGACGGTGGTCGTCGTTATTACAGCGCACGCCTGCAATCCGAAACCGCAGGGAAAACGCGACGGATAGAGGCCGCCCCCTCCTCGAGAGCGATGGAGTTGCAACTGACGGACAAGGGACAGCGTTTATCGTGACAGACGTCACCGAAGGGCGGCACTCTCCCCCCTTGTCGGGTAAGGGACAGATTGATGCCAGGGAGTTCTTTCCCTGCTGAGGTCTATAAGAAGGAAACGATCTGTACTGTACATTCGGTAAAAGCTTTAGTTTACACGTATTGGTGCCGCCATGAAAGAGGGTGAACGAAAAAAAAACACGAAAAAAACGTCCTGTATTATTTTCATGCTCGGACTGTCGTACCTGTAGGTGAAAACGCCGCTGTAACAAGCTGGGCGTGTTGGTTGGTAAAGAGCAACTAAGTATGTTAAAAAGCCCGTTTCACCGTGACAGATCAACTCCGACCAATCGTAACCGTTCAATGGCGCGGAAATATAATCACTTCTAAGTGACACTGAAGCGCCTCGCGAGGTGGTCCACGCAAGCTGTCTACTGAATTGTCACACGCGGACATGGCACAGAATCAACGCGAGTATTTAAAGATCGTGCAAACTACAAGAATCATCCACTCGCCAAAGAAGATACCCACCAGCATCCAAGCGGGGTACGGCGGGTCACGACGTCGAGGGGCCCCGCCCAGTCACGGCGCAGATCGGCTCGCGCCTCGGCAGAGAGCACGGCTGCTCCGTGAGGGCGCCGCAGTGACCGTGAAAGCGCGCAAATTAATAGCGAAGGCCCAACGCGACGCGACTTGGCCCGACTCCGCCTCGGAATGGAGAAACGAGGGGCGGGCGGCCGTTTTTCCCTTCCGACAAGGGTAGTAGTGAGCGGACAGACGCACGAACGGCTTCCGCCAGCCGCGCTGCTGATCCGACTGGGTCGACTATCATGCCGCGCCAAGCCAAGTGTCGTTAACCAGCTGGAACTAACCTTGACCGGCGAGACGACGGGGCCTTGAGTGGTGCGGCTGCACTCGGCTGACCCCAGAGACGCGCGTGCGGCCGGCCCCTCGGCAGCGTACGTTTCCGCGTCCCTTTCTCGGCGACCGCACTTTCCCGGAGCGCCTCGTCTCGCTCAACTGAGCTATGCGCGGGAACACACAGAACCCCGGCTCGTTCATGAACTCAGAATGGACTATTCGGCAACACAGGCGCGCAAGAACCTAGCGCGGGAGCACACAGCCCCGGCTCGTTCATGAACTCAGAATGGACTATTCGGCAACACAGGCGCGCAAGAACCTAGCGCGGGAGCACACAGCCCCGGCTCGTTCATGAACTCAGAATGGACTATTCGGCAACACAGGCGCGCTAGAACCTATGCCCCGGAGAGGCGCACGAATGCAACAGTTCAACGAAAGGCCACGGTGCAATAGGACCGCGTCACGTTTGCATTGACCGCCAACTGACGTCCCTGCATTGCATGCACTGGACACTGCACATCTGCCAACAATCAATACAGGCAGGAGGCTGTAGCCACTGGGCAGCTCAATACAAAATAAAGTGGCGTGCAGTAACAGTCTGCGAGCAGCACAGACTGCCTAGGCATACTAAACCGGCAGTGTAGAGTGAACAGAACGCACAGCTTCGAATTTCGCTCGTCTCGACGGTTCAAGGACAGTGGGCTCGGTAAATGTCGCCGCGGCCACTGGCACTACGACGGAGAGGGAGAGGACCTCGGTCCCCTCGCCGCCGCTATGCCGGCGGCCCATTCTTGGGCGGTGAGTCAGCCGCCGAGCATCAGGGGGGACTCGCAAGACGACATGCCGTATCTCCATCCGGAGGCGCCCGCTTTGCCAAGTCCACACGGCGGGACTGCGCCGCGCCAGCTGTCTTCTAGACGGCCAGCACGATAAAGCGGCGCATTTCCGGCAGTGGTGAACAGAGATTAACTTCAGTGCCCTTTCTCTGACACTCTAGACAGATCAATCGCTAGGGACATTTGTTTTCTTCTTTGACGTCCGCTCTAATTACATCTGATCAGAAAACGCCAAGACTTTCATCTGAACGGTTGATTGATGACCCCGACAAAACGGTGACACCGCATTCTTGGTATACAGCATGCCGCGCACTAAGATAAAACATTTGCGCATCTGGATAAATCGGAACACTTAAATGTTGCCACAATAAATTTCAGTTTGCGAACGTTCTATTCACCAGACAGTAAGTCGCCTAAGCAAGCATGAGGTAGTTGAGAGACGTTTACGACAAACCGTGCGCCGGAAAGAACGGGGACAAGGTCTGATAAACCGCACAATGTGCGGTGTGTAGAGGTGTCTCACAAGGGAGTAAAACTTGAATATTCAGAAGCGAACGCCGACAAAATGCCAGCGATGCCCTGAACCGAGAACAGCAAGCGCGGAAGGGCCGAAGCGCGCGAGCACGACGTCGGCCGAGGAAGACGGCGCCTGCGGTTTCTGGAATGCTTGCGTGCTCACGTGCGTAAACATGGGGGGAATTCAAAGACCCACGAAAAAAGAAGCCCCAGACCCCAGGAGACATGTTAAGCCTGAGCAGGGACTGCGGACAGCAGAATGCACACAAGAGAGCACAGCCGCACACAGGCCACAACCACTGGGACGAGCAAGGACTTCTCCGGGTCAGTACCGAGAGCCGATTCCAGGAAAGATCCACCGAAGCACGAGGAAAGGAAAAAAAGAAACAAGTCATAAAAAGCCCCGCGGTCATGGTACCCTAGGGGATCCTTCGGAAAAAAACGAAGGGGCGAACACGAAGCCTGCACGTACGCACCACGACGCGGAGGCACTGGAAAGTAGCGACAGCACCACCCGCGCATTCCACAACGCTACCTTGCCCTTCACTATTTCAGCAAGCACGGCAGCTGAGAGGAAGGGGAACAGGCAGGCGGCCGAAGAGCAATGAAGGGAGTCCTTGCGGGCGGCCTCCGCAACAGCCTCGCTTCCAAGCCAGGTTCTGGCTCGACGGCTCTTTGCACGCGCGGCGGCGGCGAGCAAAGCAAAACAAGAGTGGTCGAGCCCGCTTTCGCGCTGCAACATCCGCGTTCCTCAGAGACGGCGGCCGGCCAGGCCTGCCAAGCAACAGCGGCCTGCGCGCAGGGGTGCGTATATTGCCGGACTGCACAGCAGCAGCAGCAGGGAGACGAGGAAGGCTCCGGGAGAGCGTGCGAGGCAGGGAAGAGGAGCGGCGGCCGCCGGAGCTAATCACAGAGTCTGGCGCGCCGTCAGTGCGTCGACGGGTAATGGTCAACGATCGCCCCGGGACCGATCCAAAGAGGAGCCGACAAATTGGGCGGTCAAGGGGGCACGCAACGCGCCAGCTCCCGTGGGCCGCGTTGTGCGGCGGAAGGACTCCCGTCCAAGGGGGGCGGCGGAAGGCGCGAGGTCGCGCGAGCGGTGCACGACAGGCAGCAGCGCATACGGGTGCGCGCACCACGCACACTCGCTGCGGCTTGTACGCGTAGACGACCCTGTACGCGTATGCTTATACAGGGGTAGACGAGGCATGCCCCCCGCCTTCCGCTTAGAACGGTAGCAATGCGTGAAAGGATGTCTCGCCCCCAACTTTAGAGACCGGAGGCAGCAAGATACTACGTTAGTTGTCCGCAGAACTCTTTTTCCCGGTGTTTTGCTAGCCAACAGACGCTGCGGTGAAATACGATGCGAGGGCTACAGCACTGCAGGACAGAAAGCTTCGACGAAAGAAACCGCCGAAACGGCACAACATCAAATTGTTTACGCGCATTCAGCTCCGCCCTGCTAGATTCCGTGTTTTACCACACCTTAACTAATTGCTGCTGCCGACGCCTTATCTAGTAAGCGAAGACGGTGTAGCACATAATGACGTTATGGGCGTCGCTGCTTCAGACATACAAACTCAAGAGGCGCGTCACAATCTAGGCACGTTTTAGTACTAACAGCAGAGCATGGCGGACGCTGGTCATCAGCTAAGAAATCAGCTTGCCCCGCCCACATTCGCGCCTAGAGGTTACCTGCAACTCGAGGGAAACAGCGTTACGCGAAACGTCCACGGGAAATATGCGCTAAAGTTTCGGCCACGCCTGCACCGCGCAAGCACATCATCGCCTTCAGGAGCGCACGAACATGTTTCCACGCAATTTGCTCTCTTATCGAGACAACCATGCCGGTGCGCCCGCGATGATAGAACGCAGGGGTAGGGGAAACAGGGCCGCGAAAAAAAGCAATGTTTTTTTCTTTCTTTCGTTAAGCGCAAAGCTTCTGTCCCGCGTTTTTCCGCACCCAGCCAGGCACAAAGGAGCCGCCAAAACGTAGAGATAGGAGAGAATGCGACGAGAGAACGCAAAACGCTAAAACGAAAGAGCGAACGTAAACTCCCAAGTTAAAGCCGCCACACTGACGAGAAACCAGAGAGCACACCGCAGGCCCGCTCAAAAAAAGTACCCGACACTTTTCGCCGGGCTCCTTACCATCACTCGCACGAGACGGAAAAAAAGCAAATACCGACAAAGTGCGGGAAGCCCCACGAAGAGCAGGCGCGCATGCGCCAAAGCAGAGCCCGCTGTCCTTTTCGCACTACCCCGGAGCGCATCCGCTTTTCTCCCCCTCGCATCCTCTTCCTGCGCGGGCAATGGTGAGCAGCACGCTCCCCATCCTCCCTGGGGCTTCGTAGAGCGGGGAAAGCCCGACAATCGATAATGGAACGCGGAGGAGCCGCGCAGCAACGCCTCCTCGCCACAGTAACTGCCCTCCCCCACATCCCAGAGTTGTTCCTGCTGCGGGAGTGCAAGTCCGCAATACACAGTGCTGCGCCTCTGTCACAACGGACAGTACGCGAAATGCGTTTTGCGCGCTCCTTGCCCGCAATCGAGGCGTGTGCCCTGTACGCTCTCTCCTCCGGCAGGATTCCAGGAATCGCTGGACACGCCTGCGACCTGCGAGACGCGTACGTTAGCCGCAGAAGAGCGAAATTGTATTCCAGAAACGAGTGAGAAAGAGCAGAGATCGTACGATAGTCAGAGCTGCCGGAGCCGGTATGTGCAGGCGCTTTTGTACCAGCTCTGAACACTTTTGCAAGGAGCAGGCCGTAAAATTTTACCAAGTCAGAAAATGCGTAAGCAGAAAGTGCGCGTTCGTAGTCGACTTCTGAGCAATCGCGAGAGTCCGAGACCATATTTACGAGGGACTGAGTATAATGGCCGCCGACGTTGGAAAGCAAAATATTTCTTCGACAGCGGTTGCGACAGACACGGCCCGTTGAGAGTTTTAACAGTCGGTAGTCTAGGCCTCACAATTGGTGGCATTTAGTTATCAGTGATATGTCTCGTAAAGAAACTACGAACAGAACAGCAGACACTTCGTTGAGCTCTTAAATCTGGAGCCACCCTACGAAAGTATAGGAGATACCTGCCAAAGTGCGACACACAGCCCAAAAACCAATGAAAGAGGTATGGAATGTGCTCTAGAAACAAAGTTTCCCGAAGAAAAATTCAAAGGTATGCGGGCAAGGTACACGCCTGGCAGCCTGAGAGGTTCGCTCAGCGATGAATGTAGGGGCTGCAGTAGATTCGGCGCGCATCCCCGGGTGGCAACCATTCACACGTAGATCGCGCGCAGTTCGTCATATATATATATATACAGCCGACGAGCGCGCACAATAAGCGGCGTGGGGCTGCGTCGGGCCGGAGCCCGGACCGCGGGCGCCGAGCGCGGAGGGCAATTCCGGGAAAAAAGGAGGGCAGGGTGAGGAGGCGCGCAAAGGAAACGGAGCGCGCTTAAAACCCGTAATCTGGGGCGGCGCAGGCCTCCAAACTCCGGGGCTCGGTTTCGCGGGCCCACGAGCCCCCCCAGTTCACCCTCGTGACGACGAGACCCCGTGATGCGAGCGGGCACGCGCCAACTTTACATTCCCGGGAAAGCACCCTGCGTTCTCGGCTCTGGGACTGACGAGGCAGCCTAGGGGTCTCTCTCTCTCTCTCTCTCTCTCTCTCTCTCTCTCTCTCTCTCTCTCTCTCTCTCTCGAGACGCAGCGTGAATGAAAACGGGTGATCGAGTCCGCAGCGCATCTCGCCACCCACGTCGCCGACAGCTACATAACTATGAGTGCGCAGGAATTTAAATTACGAAAGTTGGCAGACAGGCGCGCGCAGATGTCGCGGCAAAAGTCGCGTGCTTTGTGCAGTAGAACCAGTGCGAAAGAAGGAAGAGAAACAAGTAAAAGAACCCTGAAATATTCACCGCTCACAAAAGTTCACAAATAGCGGACTACAGAGAGCCGCTTGATTCGCTATTAATAGAACTAACGTTTTTATAGAACAGAGACGACGAGCAAGACCACGCAGTTGCATAGCTTTAATAGGGGGCGCGGCCGGGCTGGACTGCGTCCTAGCCCGAGTTGCTAGTTTGGATGTTGGCGTTTCGAGCCTAGCCAGAGAGGCCGCTGCGGCTAACCCTGTGAGCCAATTAAATCTGACAAGATGGCGAGTTTGAAAATATCGCGGTTTATGAAGGCATAAAATACCACAGCGCACGAAAATTGACGCGCATAGAGGATGCGAAGCTCAATGTAGTGCGCCACAGTGCTACGGCGCAAACTATTCCCGAAAAGCTAGGTTCTGGGAAGCCCGAGGCAATCACACTGAGCGACCTGCTACCGCGTCATGAGCACGCGCTGGGTCGGGCGGTACGCTGCTTCATTTCAGAGTTCAGTACGATGGCAGGCAGGCAGTTCGGTATTCGTGGCGGGTGACACTAACGCTGCCTACATTGCCCCTCCCCACTCTCTCCAGAGAAGGGCAACCGGCACCGCGGCTAGGCATGCCTATACCACGGGCACCCGACCAGGGATCCCAGCAGCGCCTAGCGCGGCGGCAGCAATTAGCCCAGATGCCAGGCGAAGGTGACGCTAATGCCTCGCACGGAACCGAGCATCCACTGCACTGCGCGTCGATCTGTGAGAGGGTGTCTGCGAGGGAGGGGTGGCGCGGGATGGCGAGCCTTGATGGGATCCGAACTCATTTAGGCGAAAACGATCCTCGCTGGAAGCCAAGCGGAGGTAAACACGGCGGCAGCCGTGCGCGCCCCCCTGCATTACGCGAGCTCGTTATCGAATTTTCAAAAGGTTCATCGCATCACGCGCTGTCTTATGGCAGATTATACCGGCGTCGGAAAAGGCTGGGCACGGTGCGGGACAGCCGCTCAAGCGAGGGCGGCAGTTTGTGCGAACAAGTTCATTTCCTCCCTAACGCTTCCCTATTTCCTTCGCGGACTACTCGAGCGCGAATTAGAATGAGAGGGTCTTAGCGACTGAACATTTCCAGACTCACGAATTAAAAGCTTTAGCGGAAAAAAAAAAGTGCGCTTTACAAGCAGCAGTGTATGGAATGGTTAAAGTATGGATAGATGAATATAACGGATTGAGTGAGTAAATTTCAGTGCTTGAGAGCGCCACTGACACGAATAAAAAGAAATTTCGAGCAATGACGCTAAGATACCGAAACATAACGGACGCACACAAAGGAAGAGAAAATGAACGCGGCGTGATGGACTGCCACTTAAAATGGGCCGACGCGGGGCTCGAGCCGCGGTTCCCTCGTCTCGCACCGATACTTTCTGCCGCGCGCGCTGCTCACGAACAGCACTTGAACATGATGGATGCGAAGGCGCCTGCGCCGAGATTGCAGGGCGCCAGCAGCGTGGAAACACGGCGTAGGCGGCTTAAGAGCCGTTGCTTGATGCTGCGGATCCGTGCACGGCCGGCCCCGCCCCGCTCTGCTCAGCTTGCGCGCTTCGTTTTTCGCTTCATTAAAAAAAATAAAGGAAGACGCAGCTGTCCGCCCGATATTTCAAGAACCGTGCACGCGGTTTTCCGCTTCCAGTCCTTTAACGGGGATTACTAGGCTTCAATGCTGCGCAGCGGGAGTGCATGCTTCGAAAATTGCGAGACACGCAATCTCGGAAGGAAAGTTTAAAACGCTGAAGCGGACGAAGAAGGCCGGGGGAAGTAATGTACGTGTTCAGCAATTTCACCGGGGAAATGGACAACGTGTGCGAATGCGGGAGGGGATTTCGACGCAAATTTCTTTATGATGCAGTAACGCGTGGATTGAAAAAAGAGAAAGTGCGGGAGTTTCGGCGAAGCACGGTTACAGAGCGAGAGATAAGCGCAACTACTTACTACAGTACGTGGCTAATATAGCGCCAGCGCGTACCCTGTCGGTGTTGAGGAAACGCAGGCGGAACGAGCCGTGTGCCACGTGCAAACTCGATCTACACGCGAATAGATGATGGGCATATCTGCGTTAAAGGGTCCGCGGCATGGTGTACGCACCGCCCTTGCTGTACAGAAGAAAATTAGAGGCTGCGCACGCAGATCGCTGCAAAAGCGCGTCGAAAACTTATAAGTAAGTGAAAAAGAATGTGCCCGAAACAATTGAGGTCCCTGACACACAAGACAATCGACACTGATCAACGAGCGAGAGCCCTCTTGCGCAAACTATCCACGTTCCCACGGTGCGCACCCAAGGAACTGTCAGCCCGTTCAGTGTGACGAAGGGACGCAACCGTAAGACAAAAGCGTCGCCACGCGCGCCAGCTTGCGGCGCAGAAAACAAGGAAAACGGGGCCTCGGCTTTCTCGACACGCATCACAAAGTCTCGCCGCACGGATCGTGGAGGAGGGGCGCCGCAAAAGAATGACGTGCGCGCACGCACCGCCGTATAACCGAGGCCCTGCCCGCACCCGCTGCTGCTTCAGAGGAACGGCCCGGGTTTTCCATTTCCGTTTCGTCCCGCAGCTTCTTTTCCTCGGCAAGTTTTCGCCGCGGATTCTGAGCCCGCATCGACAAGGAAGCAGCGCGAGAGCAAAGCATGCGTACATGATGGATTCGGTCGCCAGCAGAAGGGACCCGCATCCACAAGCGCGCGCTCTCTGGGGGCTTCCGAGGCAACAGAGCCCCACCGCACACCCCGAGGATGCCGCAAAAACGCCGAGCGCAAACGCGTGTGCGTCGACGGGAAGCGCATGCAAGCGGCCATTCTTGAGGGATGCGCCTCTCGGCTGAATTCGCCGCGTGATGGATGGCTCGGCGCAGCCGATTTCGGGCCGAGGCCCTCGGCAACGCCGGGGAAAAATCACGGTGCCACCGAGGAAAAAAGGCAGGAAATAACTAAACGAAATTCGTGCGAGGAATATCACTCGGCTCAAACCGCCTCAAAGCGCGCGCCGTGCACGAGAGATTCGTCTGTGTTCCGTATCGGCTCTCTGCAGCGTACACTGTACAGCGGGGAAGAGAGTGGCGACCGATTCGAGAAAATCTTATCCGATTGATGCTTTGCGCGCGTTGTCGCAAAGATAAAAACAGCGTACTTCTATGTAAAAAATGCTGCATTAAGACTAAACGGCTTCAGTACGTGACGCAACTACTGTCTCTGCACACATAACCGGAATGTCTACGCAACAATACTTCAGGGTAAACTCTGATCACTCCCAAGAAAGCTGGACAGTTTTCTGTATTTTGTTGAACCGCAGGTGCGCAGACTAGTATTGCGAGCTATCCGCACACGTTTGCAGGTGCACTATTACAAGCGAAGCTGCACGTATGCCTTCATCCGCTAGGGCTTCGTTCATGTCTCGTATTAAAAAAAAAAAAACGCCAACTAGAGAACATCGCAGATTCTAACGATGAGAGTCAGTCCAGCGTGCACGATGAACTAACTCAACTGCGTCCGCACGGCGTCTTGTTCGAAATCGTAGCAGACGTCAGGCGGAAGACTCCAAGGGCTACTCAACGGAAAGCAGCAGCAGCTGACGCTCGGGTAATGGCTACCATCAACCAGGGCGGCGCGAGCGCGCACCGCAGCTGTCGCACCGCAGCGCCGACCAAGCGGAGCGAACACATCTCGGAGCCGTGACTCACGCCCGGCACGTGCTCGCCCGAAATGATACGGGCTCGAGGCGAAGGACGATCCGCAGAAAGGAAAGAAACGATGACCACCACCTCCGGACCCATTACACCAGGCGAGCGAGAGCGGGGATTACACGCCTACATCCTCCGCAGGTGTTTGTTGCGCCCTCCCTGCATACAGAGAAGTGCGCACATACGCCTACATTTTGGCGGCGGGGCTCGGACGAGAAAGGAACGCCGACGGCTGGCGCAACGCGGAGGACGCCGGAGGATATATATGGCCATCCATCTCCGCTCGCGCGGATAGGTATGCATGCACCTGCCCCGTCCCTTACGTGTGACCGTGCCAAGCGCGCGCGCACGGAGACAAAAGGCCTGCGCGCCGATCGCGTAAGTGTGCGCATTTACCAGCGTGCGCGCCGCGATTCCGCGCGACCTTCCAACCTTGACAGTCGCCTCGTCGATCCTCGTTGCTCTTTCCCCCTTTCGTCTGAGAAATTACGACCCCGTCACCAAGACGCACACCTTCGCAGAAGACCACCCGGCGCCCGCGGCTCTGGTGGTTGTCGTCCAAGAGTTGCGCACTCGAGCTGCAAGCAAACATACGCGCATACCGCACGGCCCCGTCGGGGAAGATTAAATAATGCCCGGGTGGTGAGGTACAAAAGGCGCTCCCGAAGGCATACCAGGCATGGATCTCTGTAGTCAAGGCCGCGTGATGTCACGTGATTGACGAGTTTGGCGCACGCGAGCGACAAAGTAAAGGGGCCGCACGAAAAACACCAATTTGCGGTCCGTTGCGTATGCAGGGGCGAGGGGGACAAGCAAATCGGCACGTGCGACAGCGGAGCTTGCCACATGGGCTAACCGAATGCGACATACGTATTTGGTTAAGGCGAACAGAGTGACTGTATGACGCCCTTGCTGTGAATTATGGCAGATGACATGTGTGGAAATGGAAGCATGTTATACCATATTTCCATTTTGAGGACCACTGAGAGACAAAACAAGCATAACATGGACAGAGTACACAGCCGGCAGGACTAGTCTAAGCCTCCCACGCTATTAAGCAGCTACTTTCGCCACTCATTCTTGAGGGACTGGCTTCAAGAATCGGAGAACGATGCGACTAGTCAGGTTTGCTCCTTTCAATGGCCTTCGAAATGGAACGGTCGAACTAGAAGAAATTGACAATGAGGCTGCCAAGTCCACACATTCAACGCGTACAACGCCGCCAGGACAAACCATGCTAGAGGGCCAACGAAAAAAAGAAAAAAAAATACAACGCGGCTTATCAATTAGGGCTGACTCGGTGCGCTACCCACACAACAAATCGCAAAACGCCTCCGCAGCAGTACAACGCGGTACACCGTTGGCACCGCCTTGATAAACGAGGTGCCCATTCGCACAAACGCGGACTGCCTCTTATTTTCTTTTCGGACTTGCGCGAGCCCCATTGATATGCAAGGGACGTAGCGGTACAAAGCGCCGTCAATGTCAGCAACGTACCGCACCTTCTCGCGCGTTACAACAGCCTCAATACTAGGTGTTTTTTTTTTAATCAACACATTGCAAACTAAGGTCTACTATCCAGCTAGCAACAATGATAGCGCTGAAGATATCTAAAATTGTTGCCTTACATATCCGTACATGGCGGATGAGCAATGGTATAGGAGGGCACGGGCTCTAAAGGTAAAACATGGCTGAAAACCATATTCGCCCTTATGGCACGGCCCTCGACTGCCGCACAAAATCACCTGACGTCTGGTCAAACAGCTCACGACCATACCCGTACCTCTCGCGCACGTATTGGCTGCAAGTCGAAACAATGGCGAAGACTAATTCGAGATTAAGCCTCGCCACGAACATCCGGGGCCGGCCTATATGCTCGAAAAGACGGCACGCGCAGGGCGTCCCTGCGGCCACCTAATGGGTCGTCATTACGGGTCCCCCCGAGCGACACAGCCTTGATGACTAGCGGCGCCGGTAGGTACCGCTGCTGCTGCGGCCGCGGGTTTTCGCGTTGGCCTTAATGCGCATGTATTCACGACAGTCGCCTAGGGGAGCACGTCTACGCGGTGGCGCGGGTGCCCTGCGCAAACACTTTGGACAAACTGCTCGCTATCGCGAGCAGCAAGAACAGTGTGCAGCCGGCAGAAGCAAGTGGAGGGAGGTCGCAATACATCCCTGCACCCGAGCGCTTTAATAAATGTGTGTGCGTCGAAGATTAGGGAGGGTAACGAATTAGCCAACGACGCGAGATATAGTTATGATCGCCGGTTGGTAGGGTGCTGCGAAAATGAGTGATGAATGTACACTCCAAGAGCGTACACGCAGTGCTGCTGCATCCGCCTACTGTAGGCGACAAAGATGCGCGTAGCTGCGTTAATAGACGGCAAGAAGCGCGATGAGACCTATGATGGAGCGTATACGCAATAGCAAAACGAAGGCAACGCACGCGTTAACGTTCAGTACTCTTACGAGCTGTGCACGTAAATTACAGACCCTTCGCGCGAACTTATCACACCCCCGCTGCCAACAGACTACACCAGCGCCTGCGGACAGCTCGCACTTGCGTGGCAACACGATCTCCGCGCACCCGATGCCACTGTCGCAGTGACGCACACAACGCGCGCGCACAACAGCGCCTCTCGGCATAACCGTCGAGCGGCGTCGCATCGGGTGCCCGACAATGGCGCGTCCAAGGCCTCCGGCATGGCCGGACAATAGGAAGAGGAGGCCGACAACAAAAGGCGCGCACGGGAAGCGGCATTCCGCGCCGGTGGCTTCGCACGCCGCGCTCCGGAGCGACACAACGCGCGCATGGGAGCACGGACGCGGCGCGAACGTGAGCGGGAACGTGGGGGAGACGATGAGACAAAAAGTCGGGCCTCGACGGCGCAGAGCAGACTTCTGACGGGAACACATGAATGGGCGGCAAGGGCCGCGACCACTTAAGCGCCAGCGAAACGGGACGCGCGTTGCTAACGAAGTGACTCGACTGCAAGCGCGAAGCAGCGGCGCTTCAAACACGCTGACAGAGGCGGCCTGGACTGAGGCCACCTGCTCGGTAATCCACTGAGCGACAATAAAGTATTTTTCTCTCTTGTCTCTTGAGTTAGCCGCACGGCCTTCGGCCAGCCCTCAACATTCTGTTCTTAACGGACGTCACAATAAGGGATGGGTTGCAAGACTTGCTCGGAGCGTAAATTCGTTTCAACCTACGTTGCTGCAAAGAGCGCAACGGAAGGACTACAGATGCTAGACTTAACCGAGAGAAATGAACGCGTACCGACTAGCCCGAGAGCTTGCGGAGCGCATATTGCCTCACGAAATGAGGCTTTCGATCGTGCGAAGCAGTGTGCCGGAGGGCAAAAGAAGCGCCACGTGGAGCTGCGGCCTCTGCGGCCATTCTCCGGGTTTTTCCCCGAAAGCGTCAGACTCGTGAGAGAGCGCCCTCGCTGCTGCCCTGGGAAAACGTAGCAGGGGAGGAAAGGGGGGACCGCGGTCGATGCTCGTATCCCTGGCGGGCCGAGCTCCCGACCTGGCGGCCGCCAACGCCACGCGCAAGGTATTTTTGGGCAGCGCAAGGCGGGTGCTGCTTCGCGGTGCGTGTCACCCCGCGCGATGCTCCCGTCCTGGAAATGGCACCGTTGGGGGCTAGCGACCGCGAGGTGCGCGAACACCGATTCAGAGCGTCAGAGTGAGACCGTCGCTTCGGGCAGGAGGTGCGAGAGGTTCCCGCTCCTCGTGGATGCACGTACGGACGTCGTCGTGCGCTGGCGGACCGAGCGGCGGCGCTTCTGCACGGCGCAGCGCACTGCCACCTCGTGCGTGCTGAACACGGCGGGAGGTCGCCCTGAACCTTTCCGCGAATGCTATTATCATGTATGTCGGATATATAGAAATATATAAGCGCTAATATATATGGCGCATAACGAAGCGCACAAGTTTTGCTACATTAGAGCGAGTGAAAACAGAATCAGTTATGTGCGTTAAAAGGCACCTTGCGTGCGGAGGCACAGTTGCAGCCATCAAACAACGCGCTTCCTCCTCCCGCTGCCACGCGATGCGCCGATATATTTCCCGCGCAAAAGAGAACGGCCATTGGTTCTCTTACGCGAGAGGACGAAGGGGGGGTGGAAGCAGTGAAGCGCGCGGAGACCCAAGGGCCACGCTGAACGCCGTAATGATAATCAAGGAAGTGGGGGGACCCCCACAGGTGAACGGGAGGAGGAAACCGAAACACCTGCCGCCGCCGCCGCCGTCGTCGCCTCCGAGAAAAACGAGCCGCCGTCGCCGACCAATCGCGCGGGCGGGCGCGAGTGTGGCAACGCCGGCCAAAGCGAGCGGGCGAGTCAAATCGTCGCGCACGAGGAACCGGCGAAAGCAGCCAGCCTTCTGCTTCGCCAGCCGTTTCGCGAGGAAGAAAAAAAAAGACACCTGCGCTTGCTTGCATAATACGCGGGCCAAGGGGGAAAAGGCTTTCTTTCAAGGCGACCCTTTTGTCTCTTCCCGCTGTGCCCAACGTCGCCTTGCGAGTGGAAGGAGCCGCGCGCACACACGCACGCATGGTCTTCCGCTCAAGCGACGAGTACTCGCTTGGGGCCGACCGTCGTGCGAGAGGAACTTTGGGAGGAGGCGCAGTTGTTCGTCCTCGAGAAGCTTCGTTAACCGCCGGAAGTGGACGTCCGTTGTCGACCCATAATCGCCGCAATCTGTTGCCCTGTCCTGTCACCGAGGCCACCACCACCAACCATTAGGAGGCGCCGTCGCAACTACCTCCGTCGTAGTACTGACGCGCAGACCCTACGACCCTGGGCAGGCCAAGGGAGGAACGGACACGTCGCGAAAACAAAAGCGCTGGTCCATTAAGTCTTCAAGGCCACAGAGTTCAATTACTCTGAAATCCGTGCCTCGATTCGAGGACAAACCACCGACCAAGCCAATTGGATGTTTTCATTGATTTGCAATGTCTCCGGCTTCCCCGTGCAACTGCAGCCTACGCGCGCTTTCTGCTGAAGCCGACAATGACATCTTGCCCTCTGCGCTCGTGTTGCCAACCCTTGTGTCTAACTGGACGTATCTACAAGGAAAGCTATAAAGCAGTACCTCTGGAGAGCGTGAAAAGCAGTGTATTTTGAACGAACCTTGAAATCGTGGAAGCTCAAACTAGGCGTCTAGAGATATATATGGAGAGCACTAATTAACAGAACGCAAACGCAATCCTGGATGTGTATATAGTTATAGGATGGACAGGAACTACACCGAGCCACGCAAGGACCCGACCCAAGAGCAGCGAGACAAGCACGGCACAGTCGAACTGCTCGTCGCTGCAGCAGCGGCACGTGCAGTTTCGGAGTCCGGTATATCGTCCGCAGAGATCTGCCGCGACTTCTGTCTGCGGTATGTGCAACGTTGCGAAGTAAGCTGTAATATGGAGCGTACCTTAAATGTACGGGGGAAGAACGATGCGTAACGCAGTCAACATCTGTTGCCATCGTTCACGCTTCTGTAATGCTACGCCTCGATTAATGTCGGGGAACCGAAATACCAAAGCAAACCAGAATCTGCCAGTCAGCTTGGAGGAATGTTGGGGCAAAGTTCGCGGCAGCGAAGAGCGGTCATGAGGGCTTCAAGAACTGCGTGCAGCGCAGCCAAAGCTACGGGCTGCGTCAACCTAGTAAGGACAGCCAGAAGGGCTCGACCAGTGCCACTGGCTCAATTAACGACGCTAAATGAAAACCATGGATCGATTGGCGGAGTACAGAACTGGCACGCCTTCAGTTCTGGCACCGGAAGCCAGTTAACGTCGCCCAGTGGTCGACACATAACCGCAGCTTTCGCAGCAATGCACAGAGTTAGCGAAACCGGGGTGCAGGTCGTGTTAGAGTGATCCCAACCTTTGTTGCCAAATAGAGGCACCAAGCGTCGTGGCTCGTGGGGTCCTATACGGCGTGAGCGTTCCGTGCCGCCTTCATCAAGCCGCAAGATCTTGCACGTACACCCCCGCGCAACCCTCACGACTTCGCCGGGAACCCTCCTACCGCACGTGCTATTTTTTCTCCTTTTCGGCGTCGCTTCCGGCGCGGCTGTTGTCGGTTGCACCTGGCGCCCCGGAAGATGCCGGGCCATCGAGGGGAAAGGAAAGGGGCGTATATTTGGAAAGACTGTGCTGCGCAAAAGACGGACGAGACTGCCTACACCTCTTCCCAGCCATTTCCGCGAAGGGCTTCGAACGACAAGCTGTCGCTATGTGGAAGCGCGATTCGATAGACGAAGTGCAAGCTCTAGGGCTCGCATTCGCTGTCGCGAAAGCCGGCACGAGAGATGAAACCTGATTAGGAAGGTCACGAACCAGACGCAGATGCGCCGATCATAGCGTACGATTGGCCTTACATAGGCCAGTTGGTCTGTGCTGATTTAGCATTGATCAAGCGAAAAACGGTGGAGAAGTGGAAGACGAAGTATGCAATATGAAGGCAAGGTAGATCTTGAATTCCAATTGCGAACAACAGCCCTGAATTTGTAAGCCTGCAGTATCAGCATACCAAATACCAGACAGCCAGCCACAGCATACGTACATATATAGATACATTTTTTTCACATATATATTCCTTTTCTATCCTGGATTCTGTTCCGGATCAACGTTCTTGCTCCACTTCCCGATTATCACGGGAAGTGTGCCAGCGCCTCTGAAATATAAAGTGCACGCAGAAACGCGCCGGCTAATCAGGCAACTTGACACAGGCGCTCGCGCATCTTCGGCCCCACAGAAACCCTAGCAACAGCACACCCCTCCCCCTCCCCCCCTCAAAAAAAAAGAAAAGGAAACGTTACAAGGCGCTTCCTTTCGGCGAACGACGAGTGCGAACTCGCCAGAGAAGACGTCAACAAAGGCGGCGCATTGAGCAATTCGCCGCTCGTAGTGGGAGGTCCGGCGCGCGATCCTAGTGGAAAAGGGGGGGGGGGGGGGGGGCATGCTTTTTTACGAGCGAACACGTACGGGCACACAGAACAACGAAAGAGGCTCCGAGAGACAAAAACACGCACGCTCTTCCTTCCGGGAGGCGATCCCATAGCACAAGCAGCGGACTACACGCAAAGCACTGCGCAACGGCGAAGAAGCCGGCCGCTGCGCCGACTTTGAGCAAAGAGCAGCATTAATAAATTTCCAGGCTCCCTCCCATAAGCGTCTCGTAGGCGCCGCAGTTCCGCAATGATGCTGCGATCCGCGTGACTCAGCTCTTTCGACCCACGAGTGGAGAGAGAGAGAGAGAGAGCACGCACACGCAAGCGGGCGCCTCTTCAACGCGGAACGTATTTCTGGAAGTGACGCAACGGGGAGGGCGCGCAAGCGTGTGCGCGGAGGAGGGATGCGGAGGCGGCGCAGCATCTCCTAACCTTGCTCCGCTCGTCATCCCGAGCCATCCGCACGCCCCCGAGAAAGCACAACTCACGGCAGTTTCTCAAAAACCGATGCGCAACGGTGCCTTGGAAGCGATCTCGGCGAGGTCGCATGTTTTTAGCTTCGAAGAAGGGGTGAAACTGCATGAAAGAAGCTGCAGATAAAGTAAGGCGCGCAAAAGAAACAGCGTCGCGTGTATAGGGCCGAGTTAGAAGGCTGTATACGTGAACAGGAATCGCGGGTCATATCGTTTATCTACAAAGGATTATGTCATTGATTGTCCCCGTCTGCGCACACCTTGGTATTACACCTACAATTACCTCCCTGCACCGGCTAAGCAAACTAGAAGCGCACTACCATGCACCGGAACACCGTGAAGGAACACACATTACAAGACACATTAGAAACACAGAAAACGACTCGAAGAAGAAAATGCCATTAAGCGTATACGTGGCGGCACAATTTGCGTAGTAAATGCCGAAGATAAGCGTATACCTAGCGCCCATTCACCGGCGAATGCCACTACATCCCAAGCAAGGAAAAAGAACGACGGAGTGCGTAGTGCACTGTGCGTCCGTGTTACGAAAGGAGACGTTGATACACATCGCTGCAGGACGGCACCACCGATTCACGAACTACCGACGGGCGCAACGAGGCGCGGGGGGCAGAGCAAAGCAAACAACAAAGCCGGCGACGTCGCTCGCCGGCGCCCGTGAGTGGGACGTCCCTCGCTTGCACGAACAACGATGCGAAAGAAAAGAAAGCGAGCTCTCGCTATTACGTTCGCGCTATAGCCGTACGCAGCAGGGCTACACCACTGTGCCTCCGGTGTCATCACGCAGAGGCGCACACAGTCCTCGTAACGCAAGAATGAACACGAGTGAGACGGAGAGAAGAAAAAATGCCGCGCTGAACAAAAAGAAGAATAAAAGAATTCTGGGCAAGTGTTTTTTCGCATGGCGGAGAAAACGATCTCCAAGACAAGCAGCCTCTGAACGAACGCCGCAAGCACGACGTCCGTTCACACGCACGCACGCCAAGGACCAGGGCACGGAAGGGAAGCGCCCAGCTGCGAGGCACCAGAGAAGCAGGCTTTCACCAGAACGCAGGGATGACGGAGAGAAAGTGCACACACACACACGATGACACACACGCACAGACGAAGGAGGAGCAACGGCGCGGAACGAAGACAATGCTGCAGGCAGCAATCTCTCCTGCCCTCCTCTCCCGAACTGTAAGCGCCGCGCTCAGGCCTCGGCCTTTAGCGACCGAGCAAGAAGTTCGGGACACTAATTTCTAACGAGCGCGCCTGCACGGAGGAGAGCACGAAACAATGGGCTCCACGACGCCAGATGGGAGATCGCGCGCGCGCATGGGAGACTGTGCACGCTAAGGGGGAGAGAGAGAGAGGATGGCAGAGGGTTGAACACGGTTTGAAGCGCAGAGCAGCGTCGTCATTCGTGGAGTATGGCTCGCCAAGAATTGCTCGTCGAATTAGGCCGCGCTTTCGGAGAACAACGGCGGGAGAGAGGAGAAACGGAGCGGCGGAGAAAAGATTCGGGCAAAATCAAGATGAAAGGCGCTAAGGAAAAAAAAAAAAAAAACGAAAGGAGCAACGTCTGAACACCAGAAGACGAAATGACATCCCCAGCTGATACGGTTCAAGGAGAACGGGGCAGAGGGAACAGCCCAGCGACACGATCAAGATTAACCTCTCCTCCTCCCACCTACAGCGGCCATCTCCTTGGGCCCATTCAAGAAAGACAATAAGAATGCACCGTCGCTTATTAGGGCCATTAAAGCGGGCGGAGAGAAAAGTGGCAACGGCTGTAGCGAGGGGCCCCCTAAGACAAAGGGACTGCGCGCGGTCTGAGAGAGAAAAAGAAGCACATATGAAAGTAAAACAAGCAGGTTATAATGACGACGGATGTGAACGTAAATTCACGTCGCGCTCTACGCACACACTGACCGTGCGGGTCTTGTAGCGGAGCACGCACGGCAGTGCTCTCGTGTCTCACGTCTCTCCATTGAAGGAAGTGCAGCACTGTATACGGTCGTGCAGAGCATAGCGCCCGACTGCGCCATTCATGCGGTTCCTTAGGTTTGCACGGAACGCGTTGCAGACGTTGGAAAGTGCACGTGTATACACGTTGTTCAAGTTTCCACTTTTTACAGATAGGACACGGTCCACTACGCGTCGAAGGCCACATCAAGCGTGATGGTAGCCGTTGCAACGGCGATTGGTTGAAGCTCCCTGCATTACCGTATACGTGGCGTATACAAAGTTCTAGATAACGAAGACATTCTCTCGAGCGTCACATTTTAGTAAGAAGTTTGCCGGGAGTTACATTAGGGCCCCTACACTCTTCGGCGACACCTTCCGACTACAGAGGTTTACTACAGTGGTCACTTTGGCAATGAGTGAAAGTCCCTTATTGAGCAAGAAGATACAATTAAACTGTCTGCGCGCCGCTTACCGAGGCATTGCTTGGCAAGTTCAAAGCTTGCTTCGCCCGAAAGATATCAGGCGGTAATTGAGACGGAAGGTACCACAAGTCAGTTAAACGAAAGTTCCCGAGCACATGCATGCAGGTGAAAGCTCCATGCTGTTCTAACGAGGAGGCTGGCAGAATTTACTTCAGGGACTACGCGCAGCGGCAGTACAAAAACGCATAATTTCGGGAAAAGCCACCCAGTTGCTCGCCTCAAAACGAGCAGGAACACTGCAGGGGAGAAAAAGGGGTTATCTGCCGAACTCCCGCGGCATGCAGGCAAGGCACGAGCCAAGGCGTGAATTAGAAATGGGGGGGGGGGGGGGGAGGGAGAGCGCGGACGCCGAGGAACGAGATAACGGGCGCGCGGGCGACGACGGTTTCTGCGCACTCTTCTTACCTGCCTCACGCACGCGAAAAGCTATAACGCGAGCAACGGTGGGATGATGAGACGGGCCGCAGCTGAGCATACGCAAGTAGGCGTCGTCGGTTGAGCGAGCGGTGCGAGACGGGGGGGGGGGGGGGGGGAGCGAGGAAGAACGCGAGCCAGCCGGCAAGCGCCCGCGAGAGAGCGCGCAGCGCTTATGCGGCTGCGGTTGGCCCCGTAATTTGATTTGGGCTCCCTGCGCAGTGGCGACTTCGTTTTCGGCATCGCTTCGTGAACGGAGCTTTCTGGGGCCGCGAGTGATACGTGCGCGGCGCGAAAACGCTTGCGCCCCGGGGCGCCGTGCATAAGGAGGCGGTGCTGAAAAGAGGACGAGGAGGGGGACGCTGTAGTGAAGGTGTTCAGATTAACACGAAGCCACGGAATGAATTGGCGCCGGAAATGAATTGCGTCGTACAGAGGAGATCCGCGCGAAGCCCCCCGGCTAGAGCCAATAACTCCCACCGAGTTTCTTTACACGTTGGCGTTTGAAGACGATATTGCGAGGAGATGACAAGGAGCGATGACGGACGACTTTTGTTTACAGAAAGCGAGTTAGGGGTATTACGCCACGCGATGCGTAAACTGAATAAATAAAATTCCACAGAATTCAATACACTGAGACATCGTAGACATTAAAACGCGAAGGTGAATTCAAGTGTGGCCGCCCTGCGCATCCAACAAGACACCGTGGTAGTAGTGTCCCAAGATTAGCAACGGCTGCATGAACAGCTAGAAATACGCAAGGACGCTAGTGAACAGAGAACGACACGTTTTCGTTTCTGAAAGGGACAGACAGCCGTGGGTGATCGTAGTTGCACTTACGTGCTATGAATCGGCCACGAGATGTTTGCAAAGAAGTATACACGTGCCCCAGGCAACTCACTGGCATGCTTATATATCTGTATAATTCGTTTTATTTGGGACACAAGACAGTGGCCACGAAGTAACTCAATTTGCGTAGACACTCGATAACAATACGAGTTAAGGGCACTCGAATTAAGTCCCGCTGAAAACCGGTACGCTGTGGTATACAGTCTCGACAGTTTACTCGAGAAAGAAAAAAACAATCGGCCACAGCTAATACGGCGAGGCTGAAACACGAGGCACGCGAGTTGCGAACTATGACAGCGAGTGCATAAGATGTAGCGTGTAAATGAGCAACGCATAAACGCAGGCCTATTTGCATAGCGGCGTATTTACCACGTAATCAACGCAGAACCAAAGTGGCTACGCAATGTTCGTGCGATAAGATGCCCAGAACGTTCTCGAAGTCGCTTCCCGAGGCAGTCCCTAAACAAAGCCTCGTTCACTTCGCCAGCCCGAACGTTCACGCAGAGAACGACACAACGGGTCGTATAGACTTCCAAGAGCGGTGCGCAACGTAAAGGAGCCGGACGCGAGCTTGGATTCACGCCTCAGAGCGGAGGCTAATTGCGTCCCTAATAACTAATAAGGCAAGATTTAATGCCGCATTATGAATGCGTGTAGGGCCGCGAAGGAGCCCGCCCGACGCCTATACGAACGCCGCTCATCCGAAGCAGCTAATAGCGTCCGTGTCTCGCATCGGCGTTCGGCTGACCTCACTCTGGGCACAGACGCCGCGGCAGGATCAAGGGAGCCCCACACAAGATGAAGGAAGGCGCCACGCCCCGGAATACACAACGCCTGCCGACACAACCGCGCCGAAGAGAAACGCTTCGCAACCCACGGCGACGCACAATAGTCCCGTGAAGCCGAACGCGCCAGGGATACGGAAGACTGGCGCGAGCCACAGCGGCGGCGCCGCGGTTGATCACGCCGACACTGGTAGAAAGAAAACGCACGCGCGGGCGGTATTTCGGAATCGGCTAAGCGCGTGTTGGGAATTTCTAGCGACGACTTCACAGGCCAGAACAGGCTAAGCTGGGATCGTGTATATAGACATGTAGGTTAATTACCGAACTACACCGAACCGCATGCAGTGTATACACACTACGGTGGCAGCTCGAGGTGGAGTAACGCGTATAAGGTTCAGGCGAACTTTGGAAACGTGGCTGAAGGCTCTAGAGTGCCATGCGGCCAGCTTCCTTGAAACCACCGGTACAGAGCACTTGCACTGCGCATGAAAGCCGTTTTTCTTTGTAACACCGAACCCCACCGGTTTATACAGGCGCGTCTCCAGGACGACCAATTAGCAGTGACAGGGCGTTATATGGAACGAATACGGCGGTTCATATCTTGGAAGTCTGCTAGTAAAAAACACGGCGCGCCGAAAATCGGTGATGCGGGTTGCAGCCAGCTCGAAAAAAAGCCTCAGGCGGGTATACGTTATAGAAACAGGGACGACGTTTCCCGGAGCACCGACGCCAACGCCCGCAGGCGGGCAGGCACCGGTGCATATACACACGTAAACAAAAACCTCCGGAGAGACTGACGCGGCACAGCAGCAGCTGGACGACGCGCTCGCGAGCAGCTTCCAAGCCAGGGGCGGAAAGAAAAACAGGCCGAGGAAAAAAGAAAGACCGAGAGGAGAACGCGGAAGCGCGCGCACCGCAGGAGATGCAGCTGCCGCTGCCGGCCCCGTCACGGACTGCTCGGTCAGCTACGATCCTGGCAAGCGAAGATGGCGGAGGCTCGCTCCATCGCCAGAACTTGCCGCCTCTAGGTCTACACACAAGTTTGGACACAGATGGCTGGAGCGTACGTTGTATGCGCAGCACCGTCAGGCAAGAGTATCGAGAAATTTGAGTTAATAACCAAAAGGATTACCAAAATCAAAGGATAACCAAACATAAGATAACAGGGATACATGGAAAAGGAGAATTAGCTTTTCTCGGCAAATAATGCACCAAATTTGACGAGGTTTGTTGCATTGAAAACAAAAGCTTAAAGTCTAGTGATTGTTAGTTTCGAATTTTCGATTCACTGTCAATTTTTGCATTAAAAATTAGCAACAATCGCAAATTTTTATAAAACGAAACTTAACATTACAACTAACTCAGCAATGAAAACGATCACAATTATGTGAATTGCATCTAATACATCTAATGAAGACAAAATTGATATGTCACAAATGAATCTAAAAAAATTTAGTAATACGGAAGTACAGCTTTAGCAGAACCCTTGCACACAACGCAACGAATTCACATAAGACATAAATTGACAAATCGAAGTTATCAGCTTCGAATGATCTAATGGCTGCCGTTTACAGAACCGCGATATCGGTTCATGCACAGAAATTAGTGAAACTTGTGCTCTATTTCTCGAGCTTTCGAATTTTTGAATTTTTTTAGAAAATTCAGGCCCCAGATCGACATTCCGCTTCCAACGGTCACTAGAATTTGCCTCTCTAAAATGCAACAAATTTCATTAAAATCGGTGCAGGGGTTACCTCAGAAAAGCGTTTCTGCGTTTTTCATGCATTTGAATAGGCGGCGTCGGAGTGGGGCCCGAGCTAAAGCTTCCTATTAACAGTTATAGTGTATGCTACGCCAGTTGCGACGGCAATGTTTCCCCGAGTATATTTTTGTTTTCTAATATGTCCTTCGGCGGGCTATAAGCTTAGCGTGGCTTGATCGTTGGTTAGAACACATAGGCGTTGTAAACTTCCCGATAAGGGCCGAACACTAATTGCGCAGCACTAGTTGAGTAAAAGTGAATTGCCAGGACCCAGATGCATGGTGCAAACAGCAGAAATGGAATTAACTCCGAGTCAGCTACCACCGGCGGAAGGGTTCGTAACGTGGAATGAAGAAATTGGTCAAGTCGCGAAACAGTCGGCGGCATTGCGCGTTGCTCGGGGAACCTGCGGCTGCAACTTCGCCGAGCAGCGCATCTCCCGCCGAGGCTTGTCCGTTGCGAACATGGCGCCTGAATGTTAAAGCACCCTGAGCACTTTTCCTCGAGCCCAGAAATGCGTATACAGTTTGCTTCTGATATTTCCCTCGATATAGACTATTCGGGAATAAATGCACAAAAAACCTGGCAGAGGTTGTTTCTGCCGCGCGAGCGATGCTGGCGGCGGCAGAAGCATTACCGAAGAAATGCTCGGAAAAGAGACGACCTCCGCACGCATTACCGTCGCGCGATAAAAGCGGCGTTCGCAGTACAGTATATCTGCGCTAAGACCAGTTGTCGGTCCAACATCAAGGCCTCAGATGAACGTATACGGTGTCTCGCAGCATCTATTCGCCGCTGGGAAAGAACGTGTAGCGGGCAGACCATTCTCATCACGTAGCTGCCAGTGGAGAAGCCACGCCGAAGCCAAAAAAGAGCGAAAAAAGGAACAGCAATCGCTGTTAATGGCTTCTGAACACGGACGCTTGTTCTGGACCACAAAGGCCCGAAAGTAAAGGAACTAACAAAAATCGTTTTGCTGCGGTCTTCCTATACCACGTCATCGAAGATAAATGTAGCGTGGTTATCTTCGTTAAGTCCGCTGGCCCGTTAATATAAGCGCTCGCAAAAGCAAAAAAAGAAAGGAAATAAAAAGAAAAACGAACCATGGCACAGGCACTCCACCCCGTGGGGGTCAGCCAAGAGTTCACGTCTAACCGCTCACACGCATTTTTTTTTTTCGGGGGGAGGCGTTGTTTCATGAACGAAACACTGAAACAGCAACGACTAACGCACATATGAAAACGGACGAAACGAAAGAAAAACATGGAACCCGCATCCGCGCGGGGCCCACGGCGCCATATTCCACCACCCTGCGCCCTCATTTTCCGGCGACCCTCCTCGCCGCCGTTTCTATTTCCACGCCGGGGCCGTCACGCCCGTCGGAAGCAGCGCGCTTCCTGTTTCCGGTCCGCGCAAGGGACCAGCGTACAAGTCTCGCCCCAACAGCGACGGTCGGTCGGTCCAGAGCGGCCGGAGCTTCGCAAGTCGGCGCATAATAAGGCATACGCAAAGCTCAGTAACACACATTCGAACAAGCCCCGTTATCTGCCCGCGCCGAGAACGCACCTAACTCGCGAATCTGACTTGAAAATATAACGCCTGTCCAGTAGTAGTACTCGACAACTGACACTGCGACTTCACAGCGTACCAATAATTAGGGAGTTTTATAAGTAGCGCACCGAAAGCTAAGAGTTTAGACAAAATGAGCGCAAACCATCAGCGCAGTCAGAATATCCGCAGTACCCAACCTAAGTACAGGGCGGGATGGTGCAGCAAAATTAGTCACAAACGCAATGTAAAAGTGGCCAGGACAAATGCTGCCCTTTTACAGTCCACTTTTACGTTGCGTTTCTGATTAAATTTGCGAATTGCTCCCACCCTGTACGATGAACCGACTCGCTGCGCAAACTAATTAATTCGGCTCCATTGCCATGCAGAGCGGATAGCGCTTGCTCGCTATAGCGTATTTTCGCTATAGTCGAATTTTTCAACTTCGAAGCTTTGCGAGAAACCCGTGATGGTTTCCTTCGTAGCTTGGTGTTATAGTCGGGCGGATGACAATGCATACTTTTGATAAACCGCCTACGTTGGTCGCAGAAGCAGTACGAGAGAACTCAGCCAGTAACTGAAAAGCTACATCAGAATGGTCACCTCGCAAACAGTTTTTCGTGTCGATAAAGGTCAAGCTTTTATGAATCCGCATGACTTTTGCAGCTCATACAGATATAAAGGGGCGTATAATTCGTCGCATGAAGGAAAATAACGACCCGGGGAAAAGAAAAGGTGATGGGAAATAGCAACAACGTCCGGAGGATAGAAGCCAAATGACCCGACGCTGTCAGAGATAGTTGAAAAATTCATCGGTGCAACCTGGAGGCGCATGAGCACGAGAAAGTAAGGAAATAAAGTAAAGAAAGCATGCGCGCTAAGGCTCAGCCGCTATAGCTACACGCAGGAACGAAGTAAAAGCCAAGCCACGGGGTCTGCGTCCCCAGGGGATGGCAGCTGCTCGGGGTTGGAGGGGGTCCGGCGTCGACCACAAGCGCAAAGACCGGAGCGGAAGGAAGAGATCCGGGTTTTTTACGACCGCTGCGGCAGGACGGTCACGAGGTGTCACACCACGTCCGAATCGCGCCTGCCCGCTGGCGATGACCTGCGCCCATCGACGTTACGACCGGCCACCGGAAGAACTTCGCCGAAGGAATGGTCGAGAACCCCGCGGTGCCAGACCAGCGCGGTGCGCCAAGGCGCGGCCTAGCAGAGGCAAGTAGGCTGCGTGCTGCCCAGCAATGCTTCGAAGGTGTGCTGCAGTGCAAGCAAAGTTAAGGGCTTCAACTGTCACACTGCCTAGGCTAAAGATAATTTTACAGGTCCAGCATACTTGTCGGAGTCTACATTGAGCAAAGCTTCGCTGAAACGTTTAGTTTCAATTAAATGCTACGCAGAGAGACAAGATGCGCGTAATATTTTCAACGGACGAAAGTCGGTACGTGGCATTTTCGGTTACAGCGTGGCAACTTCAAGGTTTTCGACAGCTAGTTAGCGGAAGCAGCTGAAGTGCCGAGTGCTAACGGTAGACGTGCTCTGTACCCTAAAGCACACAGCGTCGGAGACGCTATGATGTGGAGCGTGACAGGATATAAAGTTTCTAGGCATTCGCCAACCCTATATATACTTAGACTTGCGTAAAATACTGCTCAAGCTCCCGCGCTTAAAGCAACTGTCGTGAAGAGGTTTCGAGCTTGCCCACTGTAAATAAGCATAACACATCGCGGGGTTTCACAAAGAAAGAAAGCGGCAAGAGTAGCTCGGAAAAATACGCGATCCCGTATAGTGTCGACAACGCTTTACGTCAGGACAAACCGGCGGACGTTAAGGCAAGGTTTTAGACCTACCACGGAGAATACGCGGCGCTGCATTACGACGCATTCGCGATAGAACAGATATCGCGGTACAAATCGCATCCGCAATCCATATTCGAGAGCGAACTAAACGCCGGGACGAGTGCTGGCCTGGCCGCTTGTTTCACACGCCGCGTACACACCACAGAGCGGAAGAGCAACGGGGGGGGGGGGGGGGGGGGGGGTGACGAAGGGGGAGGCGAGTGTGCCAGGGAGAATGAGCATTTGCATCGCGAAGCCTCCGTATGCAAATGACGCTTCCACTTAGCCCCTGCTCATGATTAAACAAGCGATGCACCCCGCCGACGCAGCGAGCACTGCAGGACGCCGCGGAGCAAGAGGACGAGAAAGAGTCACGGGCCGTTATATCCGCTACGAGCCGGGACAGAATGCGAGAGGAAGAGAAGGAAGGGGGTTGCAGCAGTTTGCACGCGCTGGACTGAACGGAGGAGGAGAGGGAAAGACGTGCATCATTCTCTGCTTTCTATGTTTCAATTGCGTTCGTCTAGAAGACTGGGCCAGAGAGGAACGAAAAGTGAGGAAGAGCAATGCGTCTGACTACCGCGCGCGCAACGAAGACAGCCGCCGCGACGACGAGAAGGCAAAGAAAAAACTATGCGATCATCCGGAATAAGGAGCGAGGCAGAGGAGGAAGGAGGCTGCGGAAACACGATACCGAGAAAGAAGATGCAAATTGCGGGAGGGCATCTCCCGCACTGCGCAGCGCTGCAGCGGCCGCCACCAGACACTTCGCTCTGCCTGCCTACACGGCGTTCCCGTCGGTCGGGGTTCGCGGGGAGCTCCGAAACCCAGGAAGACTACGCGCCCGCGCATGGCAATGGCCGAGAGAGACGCTCCGCGGCCGTGACTCCGCAAACTGACGCTGCAGGAACAAAACTATACGGAGCGCAGAAAAAAAGGAAACGCGCGCCAACCGCGAGCGCGAACGCCACACGAGCTCGGCGATTACGTTCCGGTGATTTACGGACCTCCCCTGCCGAGTTTATGGCTGGCACTGCATGCGTCGTGCCCTTGCCCGTCTCCTCCTCCGAATCGTTCTGCCTCATCCGCCCGCTGATCGCTGTGCCTTCGCACACTCCTGGCCCAGTATACAGCCTGCGAGTTTCATGCGTGCGCGCGGCAGTGCACCAAACAAGACGTGCACTTGTGTCTGCTTGTTAAGCTCTGCAGGGATCACATCTGCAAGACTGCGAACGCCGTGCATCGCAGATGTTAACTCTGCTAACAAAGAAAGCACTTCGGAGGGGGGGGGGGGGAAGCAGAGAGTCCGCAATCCCCGTTCGCACGACGCGCAGTTCTGCACCGCCTATATCGTGCCATGCTGTGCGAGGCGCTTTGAAGTCCTTACGACACACCATGTCCGCCGAGGGTCTTCGGAATTGTGAAGCGAACAGGTGAGAGGCATCTTATACCTTGAGAAAGCACGCTTTTCGACAAGTCCCTGTAGCAACTGAACACAATGTAAAGAGGAGCGCGCGGTGAGGCCTACACCCGGAGACCACGAACCCCATACGATAAGTTCAAGTCCCCGGGAAAAACAACAATGGCTCAAACAATGAGCTGGCCAGCGCTGCGAACGTCTGCGAGAACTGGCCAGTGATGTTAAAAGAAGCGGCGCTGCTCTCGTGCGACACAACCCGCGCGTTCCTTTATTGTGCAGGCCGTTACGATGGCCGTCGTACCCTGCGCTTCGTGGGCGTCATCGCCCTGGGAATCCGCGTCATCCTGGGAAAGCCGCGGCGACCGAATTCTCAAACCATTAAGGGCGTGAGCGTTCCGCGGCGAACCGCAGAGCCGGGCACATCACAGGCGAGAGGAAAGTGCTGCGCGCGCGCTTCTGGCGCAGGCTGCGCAGCTCCGGGTTGCCTGCTCGCAGGGCGCCGCGCGTGGTGTGAACGATCGACATGCCAGCCTCCCCCGTGAACGCACGGGATAGCAGCAGGACGGGTTGCAGCGCGCCTGCAGCTGGGTCACGTGGACAGGAATTCTTTGAAGGCGCAGGCACCCATCGCTGACCGCCGTAATAAGGGATCATGCGGATGTACGGTGGGAAAGAGCCTGGTCGCTGCGCTGCCGCCAGGCCTGGTCGGGTAATGGGGGTTGCGGCGAGAAATGCACGTGCACATCACACCAGTAGCACTACCAAAAGTGAACCTATGCTATGCGCATATAAACATGCGCGAAAATCGTTAATATGACGCTTTAGATTTTGCGTACTCAAAGGGACGTCAACCGCCGGACTGAAAAAAGAAAGATAACGCAAGCAGGGCGTGGCGTTTTGAGTACGCAACGATCTTGGGTGCGCTATTTCGAACAGTCGAAACGCGATCCCCAAGGAGCTCAAGGCACCAGGGGAACCAGATATAACCCACCGCTTGTATGCATGCAAGTACGATTGTTGCCTAAAACATATCAACCATTCTTATCTTAGATCAATGTATAACAAACAAGGCACATTACTGCGCAAGACGCATTCCCACGGCATGAACGCATGCGCAACAACGTCCGTTTCGAGATTGGTAGCCAGGGGCGGGGAGAGGTCCCCTTAAGCGTGACGAGGACAAACGAGGCGCAACGGGCGGCGAAACCAGAGCTCGCAGCATTTCGCACATGTCAAGCTCTACACACGCGTTACGCACATACGCGAAAGGTGCGTTGCACCGTCGGGGTCGGGACACAAGCGAAACAGAAAAAAAATCACAAGCCACGCTTAACCACGCCCGTAAACACGAGCTGACACGCGATCACGACAAACAGCTGTGCGAAAAACGCACTCGCGTCGCCTACAAGCTGGGGAAATAGGCGCGGCGGCTGCGTACACATCCGAACCGCGCAGTTGGCGGCTATACGCGGGATACAGCAGGAGCAAGCAGCCACCGCGTGTAGCCGAGCACAATTTTTCGCCAAATATAGGCTGTCCTATACGCACGAGAACGGGAGGAAATAGCGGAACCGCTGCGCCCACCGATCCGAAATGCCACGTGTGTGATTAGGCGTTGTGCCCATTAAGTTTCATTGGGTCATCGCCGACCACCTGAGAGAGATGGATAATGGTACGATCGGGGTGAAATTGTTGCGATGTGTTCAATTTCTGTCTTTAGTTGAACCATGAACAGGCGGTTTGGCGACGCGTTCGTGTTAAACATACGGCGAAAGCTTGTATAGAAAGAGCTGAACATTTGCGCACCCTGGAATTGGGAATTCCAGCTTGCGCTACCTATGCGAACAACGCGGCGTTGTACGGCTTTATTGGCTACGGCCACAAAACTTGTGAAATGTAACGTTCTCTCAGATCGCGCGGACCGTAAACTTCTTGGCTCCGACTGTACAGCTGCAGCGCCGGAGACGCTCGCACAGGCCGTTAACAAATGCTAGAAGGTTCCGTGCAGCATTGCCAGAAGCATCGAATCTCACGCGACGAGGAAAGCTGAACCACGCCGGTTACCAGACCGTTTTCGTCTCGTCAGCGAGGTACACAATTAGACGCTGTCAGGAAATGCGTTGCTCAAAATGAGAGAAAACGACTGAAGGCGCGGCCGCCGAAGTGCGGCAGAGATTTGCGCTGCCGCCAACACAGGGACGCTACGCCAACCGGATGTGCGACTGACATCGCCGCAGATTTCCAGCCGACTCTTGCAGTGTAAATGCGAGTGAGCAGGACGCTGCGCAACATAAAATTCAAAAGCGGCACTGCACAAAAGCACCGTTAGGAGACTTCCGTCGATGAATCAGTGCCCGCGGTGAACTCATGTCCGATGTAAGGCGCGGTCGCATGCCCCGGTTGGGAAATAGCTTGGCCGCGAGTGCAAGGGCACCTGCGGAAGCTGATATAAGCTGCAAGTTGCGCGGCACGCCCGACTTTCTGCATCAAACAGGTCGACAGAGTGGTGACCGAACGTGTACGTAGACAGAAATGATAGCTAACGGCTCAAATACCGAGTGATGACTTCGGAGGCAAAAAGCAAATGTATAGACCGTTTCATCGGGCGAGGAGGATAGAGCGCGCGGAGAGCCTTTCCTCCTCTCTGGCTTGGGCGATCCGGCGCGGCGCTGCTTGAAAGTATTGCTGTCGCGTGCTGCGGAACGATTTCGAGATGTTTTAGATGGTATTTTGTGAAATTTAAGCCGTGTCCGTTCATATAAGGTCGTAAGGGAAGCCTTTTGGTGCATCGGTAACTACAGTAGGCGGAAATATCTTTTGGGAGCGCAGAAATGTGACGCGTTTTATAAGCCGCGGTGTACGCACATTATCAGTCGCGGTGTGTGTATGTGTTGTGAACTATTTTACTTATATCGGTTTTAATTCAACAAAGAAACCCGGTGTCTCTGTATTAGCAGCATGAAATGGTAAATCTGCTCAATATCTGATCGCTTGGCGTAGGGAGCAAAGCATAAACATAAGAGCGCGTGCTCGTGCACGGCCAACCTAAGGCAACCACGAAACATCTAAGCGGCAGGCGCAATCAAATATTTGTGATGCACCGGCATCGTTCTCGCGCATTTCAAGTCTAGTAGGCTTCAAATTACCATATGTCTACGCTAGCCTTCCTGCATGAGGCCGATGGCGCTGCTCAACACAGCGATCACTGCGGTTTGTGAACCAGCGCGGTACATATGTAAGCTGTGCTCTTCGGCATTGCCTTTTTTGCCTGCATACAGCCATAATATATGAAGGATCGCATAAAAAGAATGCGATGCCTATTTTTGAGGACAAAATTTCCGTAATGCGTGTGAGTGTGTCGTAGTGAACGGAACAAACACAACCGAAAAAGAAATTCGGTTATAATCCTCTTTCTCGAAAAAGCAAGAGAAAACGGGCTAACGCCGCAATAGGGCCTCGCATAGTCACGCCGCACAACGTTTATAAATATATAACCGCTGATGCGGTATGCTTGGACCATGCGGTATATAGAACAAAGATATATGTAATCCAGCACTTACCACTGCTTAGGACGCTCGCGCAGTTCGTAAAGAGTCCCTTTGCTGGACAAGCGTAATTCAGACTGTAAGGTATGCTGCTATCACTTGCCAAAACTATTTTATTCAGGTGCGGAAACCTCACCCATCGAACCAAGTAGTCACGCAATGTAACCTGCAGCGAACAGTTTGAACGCTTGCCAAAGTATAACATCACAGCTCCTATCGTAGCAGAACGGTACCCACGATCACGCTGTTATGATCGTCGCGTATGTTTCCGCAGCTTAGAAATAGAAGATAATACTGCAATAAGGTCACATTAGCTACTGGAACATTCAGAAATACACAATTCATCTCCGAGGCTGATTGCAGACTCGAATATGCGCGCACACATCGCGTTCCGTGTTCTGTCCACCTCAACGCCAGAGAAAATTCCGGCCATGATGCCTTAAACCACTTCAGCACGTCTCACAGAACCGTTTACTACGTAGAAGACGCACGTCATACTAAACAGACCGCACGACCGCGAAAACAAACGCCAGAAACTGCCGCCAAGCGTATACCTGCCATGCAAAAGACCGCTTTCACCCAAGCCAGTATGGCGCTGCTCATAGGCGGCGCCACTGCGTTCGCAATATGGCGGCGCCTACGAAAAAACGGTCTATATAGAGGAGAAAAAGGAACCCGTAGTAAGTTTATAACAGCGCTTTCTGAAGTGCAAAAGTCCAGCACGAATGTGCCAAGGAGCTACGTAGTTTAAGTTCAATGCGTTCTATAAGGTGTGCGCGTGTGTGTGTGTGGGGGGGGGGGGGGGATAGAGGCAAATGGTGAATTCATATAGGATAAGAATGAACAACCACGAATTGTCACTGCGAAAGGTGATGTGCAGAGTTGCGAAACTACCGCTACAACACAGTAATGGCTTAAGAAAAAGAAGATGACTCATTGATACAAGTTGCTGCACAAAGAAGGAATGCACCTGCGTGCAGTACGGTCACTTCCCCTGGGAGCATCATCTCGCCCGAGGGTCGGGAGGTCAACGACCGTGTGTGAAGCTGCGGACCTGCCAACGGCTGAATTGCAACTCGCCTGCAAAAAGAAAAGGCTGAGCTGCGACAGCTGCTGAACAGCGCCGCTCGGCTGCAATACGAATAGGCGAGCAGAGACCGAGGAAACTGGAGAACCTGAAACCAAGATTTCGCCACCCCACTTTGGTGTGACAGCGACAAGCAGTCAAAAAAAACTAATGGCGGTGACGACGAGGCAAGGAGACCTCGCTCTATCTGGTCGGCATTCGTTCCTAAGCAACCCGCGATGCCACCTACACTTTACCATGCTTTTTTTTTTTTCGAACGCATATCCAAGCGCTTGTGAAGCAACTAGCACAACGACGGCAAGACAGGCGCTCGCGATTCTGCGCGCCCCAATGAGGTTACAGCAACTTTCACATATACCTGCCATATCAAAGGCACGCACTAAGCTATAGCACTCAGGCACAGGCTCAAGAAACATGCAATGTTCCGCACGATTTTTTCCCTGCTTAGATATCTCACGTTTCCCGACTTGAGCCAAGAGAGCCCCCACCGGATAATTGTCAGTCGCACTCGCATAAAAAAAAAAACCTCAAGACAAAAACTGCCACTAAAGGCCTACTTATGACTCGCGCCAAACACAGCGGCTACATCCGGAGCTGCCGTCGCAACAGAGCAAGCGCGACAGGCTTGCCGTGCAATTCACCTTGAAGGCACCCAGCCGCAGCGCCGGCACGAAAACTGCCCTGCAGCAACGCCAGGTAAACCTGCTCGGTAAACGAACCGCGCGAGCATTGGAAAGCAACCGCATATAGATAGATACGAGCTCCACTACGTCTCCGCACGCAGAACTTCCGAGGTATCCGATCGGAGCCGCCAAGTTCGTTGGGCAAAGCTCTCGGAATCGAGAATCCAAGGTCTCCCGCGCTACCCGAACACTGCCCTCGGGCCCTTTCGCACGGCCTTCTTTCGGGCTGCGCTCGATCGGGCCCAACGCAGCTTTTTGCTACGATTACCGAGCTTTTCATTCGCATAAGCAGGCAACGCGCCAGCGGTTCCGGACACGCCAGGTCAGCGGTATAGACAACAGCTAAAGAGAACGCTCCGAGAAGCTGGCTTTCTCCATTACACAGTGGGCACAAGACGAGCGCGTCTTAAACGAAGCGCCGACTTTATTTATAGGCACCATATCGATGTCGACGCACGGAGAAACGCTCGAGGAGCCAAGACTGGCTTTGCCACGCCTCGTCAAAGCGATGCCGCGCTCTCGAATTCAGTTAGCGACAACGGTGGCGGCGCTAATAGCTACGCTTACGCAACAGCGCCGTAAGTGGCGGTAAGCAAAACGAACATGTATTTGCACGACAATTAGGTTACAGCGCCCGTGTACATTGAGCGAAGCGTGAACCGACCAGTGCGTGTAGACCGACTCCTGCGGAAGCCTGCTTCGGTGTGAACTGCGAGAACGAAATGTTGGGTTTGCTAGCCGATACAGGTGGTGGTCTCGTCTGTAAACGACGTGTTTTAGAAAAAGAAAAAAAGACTGCGTTGTAGGGAGTTGTGTTTGCAAAACATGCAACGCACTACAATCGGGGCCTCGAATACTTGCGAAATTGTTCATGGCGTACCTTGGGGTGAAACTACGTGGAACTTTGGACTAAAACAGCCGTCTTTGTTGATACCTCATAAAAATACCTATTTTATCGCCTAGTTTCAACGCAAACAGGGCACTATGAAACCTCACAAGTTGAGCAAGCTAGTTAACATTCGAAAAGAAATAGTTTCCGCCCCCAGGAAGTGGATCTATAAGGGCGGAAGATAGAGGAGGGGTGATGAAAGCACATCTGTGAGCAGCACCACAAGGGACACCGAAATAAACGTTCAAGAGACCAAAGCTGGTTGCCGAACACGAATGCGTTTTCTGACACCATGCGTTCAGAGCTGCTAGTCACATTCACATGCGAGCTACAAATCCGAACACCAGGAGTGTAAGTGCTCAAAAACGACCTGCCGATGGACTATAATGAACACTTAAAGCACCAGAAACAAAAGATGAAGACGAAACACACACACCACACGCGTGTGGTATGTGTTTCTTCTACGTCTTTTGTATTTTTAGCGCTCTAAGTTTTTATTATAATGCAATAACTAGCCCACTTATCTATCATTTTGCCGATGGATAACGAATGATTATACCTAAAGTCGCGAGAACATCCGGAACCTTTGGTGTAGATGAGGAATATGCCCTAAGATTATCTCGGAACGCACAGGAAGTAACTTTTTTGCTCGACGACGTCAATTGTGAAACAACCCGACAGACGAGCGCCGGAGAGACGGAGAAAGAACGCTTTATCCCGCAAAATAACGAAACAATTGTGCAGCGGCGATAAGGGGGGGGGGAGGCAAGATTGGCCGCGATAAACAGTTGCTAGGAGTAAAAGTGCGGTGCGTCGCCCATTATCAAGCAAGCGACTTGCCGCGCTACGGAGACAGACGCTTAAACAGCAGTGGTCAGCAGCGCGTGGCTGACACGGCACTCGATTACACGGCCGTTTCGGAAGTCGAAGCAAGCCAGCGCTGCCGTCGTGAGAAGGAGCTCTTCGACAAAGCGTCTGGCATTGAAGAGCAGGCCGGCTCGCCTAATTGAACGCGCCGCTTAATTGGGCTAGAACGCCACGAGCGGCGACGACGAGACATCGCTCCCCGTTCCAAGAAGCGCCGGCCTCAGCGCGAACCATTTCGGCGCTGGCCGGCCGGGCGACCTCGCCAAGCTCTGGAAAAAAACAGGCCGTTCGCTGCGTAGTAGGGCGACACGGCATGCGGCGCACTAGTACTCGAGGAACGGTCACGCTCGGAGGTCGTGAGCGTCGGTTGCGCGCCAAGACGGGAGAAAATCCCGAGCCAGCTGGAGCCGAAGGCACGAAGTAACAAAGCACGCAGGTCTTCACTGTCACTCGTTGCCTACAGTACAGTCGACATAACTGCTGCTGCTTCTCCAAATACCAGGGTCATGAATAACTTCCCCGAGAACGTCGAGGAAAAACCGAACGCTGGCATAGCCGTGCCAGAGAGGACGAGAAGCAGCAGCCGGCATCCGCTAGATAGGCTCCTGAAGAAAACGCCGGAGGGATGGAGCGGGGCACTGCCTGGGGATGCGATAAGAACTAGGAAGGAGCCGGAAGTGGCTCAGAGGCGACACTCCCATTGACTGCTGGGCACAGTTGCTGCCCCTGCGAGTCTTCCAATGAGTGCGTGCACACATGGGTGCAACCGCTCGCCGCTACTATCGCGAGAATGCGCTGCTAACGCTGGCGCTACTACAACTCGTGCAGACTCATGGCTAGCAAACAGTCTCATATCCGCTCGCAGAAAGCACTGAAAACCCGCCTGAACAGCAGACTAGACAGCAAGCTGGTAGATTATGTGGTAGCGGAAACGTAATGGCGACGAATGCTTTTTCGTCAGCACTGGCGTGGGTACCTACTGCGCATAAAAAATATAACGTGGTTACATTCACGCTGCGCAGTACGGTTCTCTTTGTGAGCAACGTGGCCGCCGTCACAGTGCGCTAGGCTTGCGACGTGCTCTGATGCACCCTCGCATAACCGTGGAATGAGCTACAGAAGCGAGTGGATTAGCAGTAGAGACGCAATAACAATGCTTTTAATATGAGCTGCGCACAACGTAGAATTGAGGTTACCTTAGCAGGTCATAGCGCAGTTCAAATGACTTTATGAGCCACTTCGACAAAGCGGCAAGTTTCGAGAACTTCAGCGCCAACGAAAAGTGCGACATTAATTTGATACTTTACTGATTCGCAGTGCTCGCTATGTGGAAAACAATGAAGTTATTCGCGAGAAGCACGAAACATTTGTGCGCTAATCACTTTTGACTGCACTGCGAGCAGCCATCTTGTGGCACACTTCTGGTTGAACGCCAACGAATTTAATTACCTGAGCGAAGAGACTCGCACTGATGCTAGTGCAGCAGCGGTGGACTAGCGCTATTGTCTCACGCAAATTACAAATTGATAATAAGCTAGTATTAACTGCGGAGGCTCATTTACAGCCGGCGGCATCTGGACGAGGATTTGAAAATGCCGGCTCGCGCCTACAGCACAAAACGGGGTCGTCTGGTCCCCAAAGCGTACTCACCCATCCTTGGTGGTCCCTTATCCAGGGAAGAAGCCTCGTACAGACGTACGAAGACAACCAGGATGCGATGCTGTCCACCAGCTCCGACCAGTTCTTCTCGACGCAGAGCGCCGACAGCTCCACACTGAATGCGAAGGCACCTACGATGCGTGCCCACGTAATCCCTTCGCTGAAGAGCTCGTTCAGGACGTCCATGTACGCTGTCTGGGCCACAGAGGGAGTCATGTCGAGTCGGCCACACATCTGAGTGAACTCCTCTCGGTATTTGGTGATGAATTCGTCCCCCAGCGTCCGCAGTACGAGAGCCACTTTGGAAGGTCGCGGCAATGGCGGGCACGTATTCCACTGAAGGCCGCGCCGGTTTAGCTGGTAACGCATGAAGTCGTTCACCAAATCGGTCACCTGATTCTTCTCAGCCTCGTTGACGGCCATGGTGGCGACGCCTGCGGCTACAGACACAGGAACAAGACAAAACTGCACCGAGCCTACAACCGCTCACACGCCGCTCACCGGCTACACAATTCGTTGACTGCCGGCTCCCTCGACGCCGGCTTGAAAGCAGCTTTGCTGACTGCTCGACTGCTCCCCCTGCGTGTATGAGGCACGCCTCCGAGTTGGACGCAGTTCGCCGTCTGCCGGTCGCTAGACGAAACACGCTCGCGCTGAAAAGGGGGCGTATAGCAACGATCGCGATGGCGACGCCGGCGGCGCGGTGCTCTATCTAGGCCGCGTTCGTAGCGTGCTCTAGTCGCGTTCTCGCCCTGCCTGCACCTTTTCATCCGCAGCAAAGCGCCGCGCAGTAAACGCTTGTGGTTGAAAGCCAATCAGCTGCGATAATACCGAAACTCATACAACCGGGGAGGCGATGAATACATCCTAGTCTGTTATCTCTGTTACAGTGCTTATCTTGTCCTGACAGTGCAAGACGACCAAAATTAACGCAGATCAGTGAGCTGTCGTTTTCAGAACTTAGTTTTCCTTCTATCGACAGCACCTTTTTTTTTTTAGTACCTTATCCCGCAGTTTGACAACGGATTGTAAAAACTTCGGGCTATGTACAGTGAATAATCAGCGAGAATGTCGTATTTTTCTCGCAGCCTATGAACGGTTGAAGGGGCACTAAAGAGAAAAGTTATTTGTTGTGTATCAGTAAATTACTCTTCCGGAATACCAAAAACGCCACTCTTACCCCGACTTGGTAAGCGAGAAAAAAAAGAAAAACACGAAAGACAGCTGGCGACGCCGCCTTGAAGTTTTCGTACCGTCATGGATTTTGACAGCGCTTGCTAGGGCCCAGTTAATTCTTTAGCGGTAAATATTGACTACATTGTGTTCTAAAGGAGCCAAAGACTGAACATGGCAAGCTTCGTAGTAAAACTTTTACTGAGTGAAATGCCAAATACAAAAAATAAATACTTTGAAATCCGTGACGTCACACTGACGTGCCGATTCTGGGGCATCGGCGTGAACTTAAAAAAGAAAACGATACCCTGAGCTTCATTTTCTCTTCTAATAAGCGACATATTATCGTGTAAATAGCAACATACTTTTCAAAGAATTCTTTGTCAGACTAAATTGATTTATTGTTTCACTTTAGTGGTCCCTTTAACTTGAAATTGAAGGGTGCAGAAAAGTCCAGTTCGATCTTATTCCTAAGCTCACTACCACAAATGGCAAATTAACTTGTTTAGCGGAAGGCACACGTTATGTCGGCGTTATAGCACAAGCGTAAGTTATATTGCTTGATATGCCAGAATCAACTGCGGTGGGAATCACGACAGGGTCAGAAAGGCGTCGAAATGTTGGCGGCCGGCATCAACTCTGAAATGGCATTTGTTTTTCTTTTACGGAAAAAAAAAAACAGTGGAGAGTGAGGGGGGAAGGAGGGAAGAAAAGAATAGCAGCGCATTCATCCTTATTTGGAGATGGCTGTTAGAAATCGTTCTTGTGATGTGTATGTAAATGGTGACGATGCGTTCATGTTGTGATGATTATTGTTATGATTAATATATCCCCCATGCCACCCGTCAATCACGAAACCTTACGGGGACGTCAGCAGGCATACCGAGTGGAAATCTCGCTGCCAACTACAATGTCGGATGACACCACGACGCAGTATATCTTGTAACCACTACGCATCAGTTGAAACGCCTTAGCATCTAGTTGCGTCCTTCTGCGCCGGGTTTCGGGTAGCCTGGCCAGACTTTTGAGGGCTTCGGGATAAACGCGCCCATTCGCGAAATTTCGTACGGCTGTCTTTGAGTCGCTGACTACGAATTTGGCTGCGGAGGAGGCCTACCCCAAGACGGCTGCGACTTGCACCCCGACCTTCGGCGACACTGTAATGATTGAGCTTGCAGCGATGGTTTGATTTTGTTGATCTAGTACAGCCGCTGTCATGGCGTCTCGATCACGAACTCGGACGCGTCTATATAGGCCACGTCCTTAGAGTGTGCAAAACGTTTTTGTAAGGATTTGGCTCTTTCCTGCCTGTGCTCTTGGTTGTGCAGAGGGTGGGTGTTCTTAAGTAGTAGTGGGACGTGCACGCGTTTTCTGAACTCTCTAGGAGTGCCCCACTTTCGTCCGCATACGGTGTTGTATGTAACCCCGAGTGATTAGAGAATGTGCTGCCCCGTCGGGGACTGCGATAGCCTCTCCAGTTGGGCAATTCTTTGGGCTTCCATGAGATCGTCAAGAGTGTGTAATCCTAGAACCTCTAACTTTTCGTTGGCGGTCGTAATTGGGAGGTGTAGAACCTGCTTGTAGGCGCACTGAGTCATGAGGTTAATTTTGGTGCGTTCAGCACTCTTCAGTTGCAAGAATGGCGTAGCGTGGGCTATTCTGCTTATAACAAAAGCCTCCACGATATTAAAGAAACTTCCGAGGTGAAAAACATAATTATTATAATTATTATAATAATTATTATATTATTGGTAGGACTTATACAGATACAATAGGAACTATTCTGCTATCGAAAATTAGCGAGATGGTTACCGCTAAAGTTCCAGCAAATATCCCATGAGTCAGCATCAATTTCCTATGGGTTATTTTACTTTACAGGTTCGGGCAATATGATTTCCACCCTAGCTGTATTTATTTATTTATTTATTTATTTATTTAAATGTACGCAGAACCCAAGTGGGGCATAGAGTAAGTGATGTCATGCGTAAAACATATTACGTAGTAATCATGAGAGGAAACACCAAGGGTAGAAATATGTAAATACATAAGCACGGTACTCTTCCAGTCCTTATTTCCATACCTAATTTTACGTGCTCCATGCTCGTGTCATCGCGAGCAAATATGTATCGCAGCAGGGAACTTTTGTCATTTCTTCTGGCAAAGCCATACCGCCCAGGACTTGGCTGCATTGGTTGAATGCGTGCGCGTTCATTGTGCCATGGGTTGGAAACGAAAAAGAAAAGGGGGAAAAAAAAAGGGCTTGTCCTTTGCTCGACATTGTGCTACACATACATGGCCCATATCGCAAATGGACGAGACACGATCACTTTCCGTCGAAGTCCTTGGCTGTTTACTGACGCATGACGATGACTGTCTCTCACTCGTCTCAGAAGCGGTATAGTTCTTTCGAGCGCCGTTAAAGCCGTTGTAATTAATAAATGTGTGGTGACTCATATGCCACGAGCACTCTACCCTCTTTCGAAAACATCCGTGATATTTTTTTCCGTTCCTCTTTTTCTTCTCCTTTCTTGTTTAATTCTTCGGACATCGTTTGCTGCGTTAGCGCGTAGCGGCTGCAATAAGCCTCGTTCGTAAACAATGAATGCCTTCTCGCGAAGTTTGTACGCGTGCGCGAATGGAAATGGCGGTGGAGGAGAGAAGGAAAACCGGCTGGCGCGCGTGCGTGCGTGTCTTGGCGGCTCGAAAGTTTTCCGCTCAGCCTGTTTCCTACCCGTACGACTTTTTTTACCACTACGCAGGTATACGCATTCCTCCGAGTACGACGTCATTTGTGAAGAGTACGGGGCGGGGCGTCTCGAATATACACATTTTGTACGGGAAACGAAGAGTACGTGGTGCAGGCGCTCGAAGAAAACAAAAAAATATTGACACAGCTAGAAGATGCGGGATGGCACGTACCGTTTACAGAAGAAAAACAAGGCAGCAAGAAAGTAAACGAATTCTCTTATTTAAGACGTTTTGCGCTCTGTGTGTAGTCTCACCGCAGAGAAAGGAAAAGGCGAGTAGAAAGCGGATATAACCATCTTTCCGGACAGAGTAGATGTCGTTCACATAATAGCCTCCCTCCTTCGCTGTTCTTTGGGCTACAGAGTATAACCTTATTCTTCATTATTTTTTTCGACTCCTTCGCTGTCGCTTCTTTCTTTCTAGACGTCATGGAAAAATATTACCGCCCAAGCACTCCGTACAGATGGTTAACCAGCAAAGCTGAAACGTGCGGCCCCGGTGTTTATTCCCGGGTTAATCACGACGGTTCACTAAACGACGGCTTGGTAGGCTGCCGGATCCTCGGTGCGGAGTTGCTGCTTGCGTTCGGCTGCACCAGCCTGTTCTTGTGACCGGGCTGCAGCATCGGCACGACGTAGACGAGCTCGTTCCCGGTTCTGCTTGCGGCGTTGCTGATTGAAAGCTGCCTGCTCCTCAGGAGTATGTATGACGCGTGGTCGACCCATTTCGGAGCCGGAGAAAAACTGCTGCGCGCGCGCTCGGCGGGCTCGGCTGCGACAGAGAGCAACGACGTCACTACTGACGCAGCTAATCTAACACCACCTTTTCACTCCGATCAATAACGTCATGTTACCTTGCCCGACTGCCATAGAATCTAATGGGGATGCTCCCGAGTAGGCAACATTCATATTGACGTCAGCGCTTTCGTTACGCCAGCCTTTTCAATGGAAATTTCCGGATAGGTAGCGTGACGTCATGGATCGGAGTAAACAGGCCTTGTGCTATCTAAATCGCGTTGGCTAATCGCGCGCCTCTCTCTTTCTTTTTTTCGCGCATGCGCATGGAGTTGCGCCAGAGGAGTTAGGCGGCGCACAGGCGACCGACAGACGGACGGACAGACGAATCGGCTAGCCAACAACTTCGCTGCGAAACATAGAGCTCCCACTTCTGCAACAGCCCTGTATGTACTGTGTAGAGTGTAATAAATAAATAAATAAGCTTGTCACTCAGCCGCCGATATCGAGTGATCATGTTTGCGGGTATACATGGATACCGAAGCCTCAAAACCAGACGCTGGATAGCTTAGTTGCACTATTTACGTCCCGAAGTCCTTCCAAACGTATATAAGAATCGGAATAAGCAAGAATCGGCTTGCTTATTATAACTAATCGGAATTCACCGATTACTATTAAATATAAATTTAAATCTCCCAGTTTCCCGTAGCACATATGGTTGCATGTTCTAACAGTTGTTTCACCAAGTATTATAGGTTCGTACTCATTTCTTGTAGCTGTTACTATGCGTGTATTGATCATGGGCCTTCACTAGCCCTTGGATACTGGTCAAACAGTATTTTGTGCAAATTCAATGTATGACTGACAAACAAATGAAATCAAATTTAAAGAAACAAAGGGACAGAGAAGAAAAGAAAGAAATGAAATTAGAAATTAATAGTAGACTTGGCCATTTACAGAAATTGGAAGAGCAGTTGACGGGCCCGGTCAATGCAGAAGCAAAATACTTTTACCGCGGTCTTTCTTTGTCCTTTCTCCACGACATTTTTACCCAAAAGGAGCGAGGCACAGGTTGCATTTCGTGCCCTCCACCGCGGCCGCCGTTCCGACAGCAGTGTCGCAGTGCCCGCAAATTAGGGAGGCTATCGGTGGGACGGCCTGTACAGGGCTGAGAGACATCTCGAAGTCGTGCTCAACTGCTTCACGTGGAAGCGCCAGCACGCGTTTCACACGTAACTCGACATTTCGTAGGCTGTTGTCACTTGCCTGCCGTCGGCCTCAATCGGAGTTAGTGCACCATCCCATAAGCAGTATACGAAAAGGCTCCGCAATGGAGTTGTAGAGGGGCATCATTTCTTTTTTTTTAAGTGTTGCGGAATTTTCAAAAATCGTCTGTTGCAAATGCGATAATTCTAGTCCTTGAGCTGGATTATTCAGAGAGGCGGACATCACTTGCACGGCCAATCGAAACACACATTCAAATAATTAACAAGCAATCACTAAATAACTTCGCGATTATTTATTTTGCGGGACAGCCTGCAATTTACGAATTGTAACTGGTGAGTTTGCCAGGTGTATCCAGTTAAAATTACGTTCCGGAATGACAACAGTTAGGAGGTATGCGCCATCAAAGTCGCCGTAAAAAATGCAGTGGCATCACTTGATTTTTTTAACAAAACGCTTTTTTGTGAATTTGGATTCTGGTGTTTTACGCGCCAAAACCACGATATGACTATGAGGCACGCCGTAGTGGGCAACACCGGATTAATTTTGACCATACCTGGAGGTCTTTAACGTGCCGCCAATGCACGGGACACGGGCGTTCTTGCATTTCGCCCACATCGAAATGCGGTCGCCGCGGTCGGGATTCGATCTCGCGACCTAGTGCTAATACCATAGCCGCAATGTCACTACGGCGGGTGGCTCTTTTGTGCATTGAAGCCCGAAATTAACTGGAATGCATGCTTATTTCGTCCCGCACTATTGGAAATAATATCTCCAATATGTTGTCATCCTGAAAATTCATTTCAAGTGGATACGTCTCGCAAACTGACCGGCTACAGTTCGTACATCACGATATCTGCGCGAAGTACGTAATTAAGAAGCTAATAAATTTTCGGCAATTAGTATTAAATATGTGTTTCAATTTCTCGTGCCAGTAACGCCAACCTCTTCGAACAATCCACTTCAAGGACAAGAATAATGCTATTTAATTGCCATGGGTGATTTTTCGAAAAATTCCGTAAAACTTAAAAATCATCACCCCGTACACCAGGAAGAGAGAGAAAGCTCTCTAACGAAACACAGAGGTTTCTGCCGGCGTGTGTATAACTGCCCACATGCTATGGTCTGCATGGGGATGAAGGCTTGAAAGGCCCTAGGAGAGAGAGAGAGAGAGAGAGAGAGAGAGAGAGAGAGAGAGAGAGAGAGAGAGCAGCGCTCACTCTGATAAGAACGCTTTAGCTCTGACGCATTTCTATATCAACAATATATACTACGATACGGTAAACCTGGTAACCTTCTGTCGTGCGGCTGCACCGCATAGCCGCAGAAGAGCATTTACCATAAGTTTGGGTGCTTTCACGTACGGCAGTTTGGCGTATTGCTAAGCCTCCCTTATAGGCCGTATACTGAGCGACAACCTGAGAATTCAGCACAAGCTTCACCTAGAATACCGCACTGCAGCTTCCCTCCGCGCTCCAAAACGTATAGTTCTCGAAAAACGTGCCGATAGCGAGGAAAGTTCGCCTCCGTCATGACGTCACGGAAACGAGTGAATCAACGTGTATATGGCCTGGCGCATCGATGCAGACTCTCTCCGGCGTTAGAGCGCGGTACATTTGTCGCTGCCTTTTAGGCTGTCAACTACAGAAATCAGCAGCACATATCTACCGCTTATCGCTTTAGCATGCGGAGCCTTTCCATCCCGGCTATCATGCGCGCTCGAAAGGTATGTCCGCACTAGTGAGAAAAGCGCGTGCGGGAAGCCGCTCATGGTAGCAAGCGGTAAGTTCTATGCGGGCGTCTTTGCATGCATGCCGCACAAGCACACGATCAATTTAAAGCTGTCGGCTGAAATCCTTGCGGTGTGATCAACGATGGTGAGAGAGAGTGGAACATAGTTCTTCACCGCGTTTGCCCCACGTGTGCGAATCGGCCGCTCCTCATTGGTCTCCCCAAACGTCGACGAGCGCCTCTGGAAGAGACCACGTGGTAGAAGCGTAGCAGGTGGACACGGCAGTAACGTAACGGTTACGTGGCTGTTCTATGCTGATGCAGCTCGTTGCCTAATAGCTATAACTTTCGCAGCGGCTCAGCGACTATACGGTGTTCTGGTACTGGACCCTTGGTCGCGGGTTTGACTGCCCGATACAGCGGGTGCATTTCGAATTTCCGACGGCAGCTGTTCGCAAAAAAAGAGACGTATAGAAAGAGAGAGAAAGAAAAAAGAAAGAAAGAAAGAAGAGCGCATAAATGAGCTTCCTTGCGGCCAGAGTTTATTTGGAGCCGACACCACGACAACTCGCGTAGTCGACATGCATCTGGGGCATGGAAAGAAAAAAAATATATATGTAAGTGAAGGTAAAACGAACGGGAATTCTACAATTCATATGTATATATAGTTTTGAATTCCACCGTCCTACCTTGTTAATGCGGAATGTTTAAAGCAGTGGAGACCACACGTTGCGGCACGTTTGGCAACACTGCAAGAGCCACATTGCATCCACGTTTCACGTGCTTCGAGGACGCTAAGGGACGGTCGTTTCCACGAAACGCCGAAACAATTATCCGCCAGCTTTCTTTTTCGAGATGGCGGCAGTTCTTTATCGGCTACATACCGAAAGGCTATAGGGTCCTTATGGGACACCTCAGACATCGCCGCAACGCTGCCGAGTCCGCTGCATTCATTCGACTGTTCGGTGAATGGGCGAGGGGAAGAAATGAAAAAAAAAATGCCCGGTGAACGCGGACATTGATTAAGAGTGGCCCTGATCGGCCGAGATTGCGTGCGTGCGGGCGACTGCGGCGCGGGCCGCTTGCTTCCTGTGCGAAGCCGCCCGGTGCGCTATTTGTAAAGAGGGATTCCGCGCACTCGCGTCACGTGTAATTAGACGACCCATTCGTCTCGCCCGTTCGTGCAGATGGTGTCCAGGGCCGCTCTGTGCGTGCGATTGCGCAGGCTTTTCAGACGCACGAAGCGCCAAGCGCGCCTCATATGAGGAACGGTATTATAAAAGCCGAAGTACATTGGAATCTAACGTCCGGATAAGAAAGAAAACGAGGAAGAGCTTCACGGGAAACGAGCACAATTTTTCTTCTTTAGGATGCCATTATTGTTTTCTGGTATATGGGCTTGGGCCTTCACAATGAATGGGAATTCTCTCGCGGAGAAAAATGAGGTAGTTGTTGTGAACGTGGGCTTAACGTTTTCTCACGGGTTAATAATAAATCAAACACGAAAAGAATAAAGAAGCGAGATGTTCAACGCTTTGAAGTTAGCGAAATTGTGCATTATTCTCACAGTATATTGTTACTCTGTTGCCAAGGTCTCTCTTTCTTTTTTACCACTTTCTGTAATACCCAAAGTGAAAATTATTGCTTATTTCCTAACATAACTTTTCCTCTCCGTTTTAGGAAACAATGATTTTTAATGCGATTATCATTGTTTCTATCTATCTATCTATCTATCTATCTATCTATCTATCTATCTATCTATCTATCTATCTATCTATCTATCTATCTATCTATCTATCTATCTATCTATCTATCTATCTATCTACTTACGCCGATCCAGTGGCCCAAGTTGTCTGCCAGTTTGCATGGGTTGCACTGTCATTATTCCAGCTTTGTCATCTGACTCGTGTCCTGCCGTTGTCGTGACGCCATCGTAGTCGGCATAGTCGTCGAGTAGTCGTTGTCCCACCGACGTCGCGATGCCTTCGTGGTCATTGCATTGTCGTCATACTGGCTTCGTAATACAGTCGTCCTCAAGCCATTGTCGTCATGCATTCGTCTTCGTCCCATTGTCCTCATACAAATGTCACGCCATTGTCGTCATTGTGTCGTCGTTATGCACGCGTTGTCATACAACTGTCGTGCTCTATTTGTGGCGAGTCCATTGTCATCATTCTGAATTCGTCATCCGATCCTCGTTATGCCGCCGTCGTCGTCCCACAGTCGTTGTCATACTGCTGTCATCACGCTGTCGTTTTTCCGTCATCGTCACTTCTTATTCATCCACTCGTTAAGACATACAAATGGTCTTACCCAGTGGCTGTGTGAGAAATAGTGTCAAAAAAGGCAACTGGATGACTGACAATGTTCCAATACCAGCACTAACCACCAAATTGCATGCACAACGCTCAGAACCACGGGCTAGCAACTACATTTTTCAACAATATGGCAAGGTATGACGCACGCCTAATTTTACACTTATAAACGGAAAAATAATAAAAATGAAAATGCGCACAGTTTGGCGGCATTTAACAAATTGCTCGTAGAAATAAAATCACGAAACCTTGATCGCAGCGACAGGGTTATGAACACTTCAAAGGAACAACAAATCAGAAAGCAGACTATGAGATTAGATATAACATCGTAGCACTTGTCCATGCGATCACGCATCGCACTTATGTAAGTAACACCCTTCAAGAAAAACAAAATAACAAAACATGACAAAATAATAAAATTCACATCTCAAGCGTGAGTAGATAAGCATGCATCTTCTTTTCAAAAAGCGCTTCTGAGTGGCATTCTTCTACCGTGCTGGTGATAACATGACGTGTATTTTGTAGCTGAGGAATCATGGGTGTGTAAGTTCATGCCTGCTGTAATTTGTCCGGATTATCTCACTGTAATTGGTACTGTATCCATAACTGTAAGTATGCTGTTTCCGAAAAGAAGCTTCACGGTATGCATCCGCGTTTTGTCTCCTTTGGTCATAGATAACTGTCCCTATCTTTTCGTTAATATTATTTAGAAGACTTAAACTGTGGGGATTTACTTGCCAAAACTACGATCTGATTATGAGACACGCCGTAGTGGAGGACTCAGAAAACTGGACCATCTGGAGTTCTTTAACGTGCACCTAAATCTAAGTACACAGGTGTTTTCGGATCCGTGTACTTATTTTCAATCGTTAGAATGTTGTGCTTGTGAAAGGATGGGGCGGAATGCGTTCGGCGTGGAAAGTCTTCGATCATGCATACCGTTCTCTTTTGCAGTCCATGGATATGTTTGTTTTAGTGGTCGTGCCCAAAATTGACGAACAGTAACTGATACGTGAGTACGCTAACATATGCAACAGAGCTGCTTTGCTACCCAAAATGGCGACAACCACCTGCTTTTTCAGATTATATAGCAATAAACCGTGAAATACCTGTTCGAAGTTCGTTGATGTGGAATGGCCAAGTGTTTCATGGAAAATGTGGACTGAACTAATGCACAGAACTTTGCGACTCATGTACTGTTGGACTGTATATTTTTTATTCATCCAGTGTTCTACTGAGTGCCATATTTCGTGTCGCTATTCTCCCTTTCTACGCAAATTTATTTCCTTTGCCAAGTGACAAGGAGTAGCCGGTGCCACCATAAAGGCGCCAACCTCTCCTAATATTCACTTCAATAAAAAAAAAAGTGCCGAAGAACTTTTGACATGCAGCGCATGCAGTCAAAACCCCTCGAAATGCGACTTGAATGTCGCGGAGTATACATTTGTTTCTCAGTCGAAAAACAACATATTTTGTCTTTCTAGTGTCTAGTTTATTCGTTTTTAGCCATACTGACAAGTGATTGCACCATTTGTCAGCTTGCTTCTCTAGATTATCTAAATGTTTACCAGAGAGGAAAATATTAGTGTCATATCAGCATATAAAATTATGTCTGGTGTTAGTGGTATATTTAGGATATCATTTACGTACAACACGAACAAAAGCGGGCCAATTATAGACCATTGCGGGAGGTCGAATTTTATCTTACCTTATCCCACCATCATCCATCCTTCTTCGTCATTCTATCGTACTCATGCTGTCCTAATTCAGTTGTGATTGTGCCACCGTTGTCATGCCGTCGTCATCATACCGTTTTTGTCATTCCATCGTCGTCACTGCCGTCGGCGTCATAGAGTTATTTTCATGTCGTCATGCTGTTCATGGGCGATATATATATATATATATATATATATATATATATATATATATATATATATATATATATATATATATATATATATATATATATATATAAAAGTGGGGCGCATGTTGCATATAGCCGAAGCAACGTTGTCTCAGTCTCGGAATGACCACGACAGATTTTAAAGGATCCGAGGGCACTATTACATACCAGCGTTTGGACGAGCGAGCGAAGTAAGCAAAATGGCACGATCAAGGGCTCCGAGCTCGTGGCCACGCAGCCGACCTTGCAGCGTTCTGAAATGCAATAAAATGCATTTCACGATATACGCATAAGCACTCCTTATAAGTTGTGAATGCAAACGCATTTATGTCCAACTGAACGCATCTGAGCGGTCCTTCGATTTATGAGCACCTCGCGGGCAAGCGATCACGTTGAGACGCCTGGCCAACGCTGGCTTAGCACGGCGGGTAAGAAGCGCAGAGTCGGTTAGTTCGAAACTCACTCCCGCCAACGGTTTTCCTTTCGAATTTATTGTGTTTTTTGTACAATAATTTCTTTACAGCGATTACCGAGGCGCAGTTAGAAAGCAGGTGAGAGCTTGCGCGGGCAAGAAACGCGCGTATAACGCGGACTTCCGAGAGCGGATGTGACGTGGCGTAGCGGCGAAGCCTTCTCCCCTCACGCAACACCTGGCGCGCTAATGCAGCAGCAGATGTACAGTGCTCACGGAATGAAACGCGACAAGGAGCATTTAGTAGAACCCTGCATATGTGCAAAGTAGGCGAGAACACCATGTCATGTCGCAAGGAATTGGGTCACCAAAGGTGACGAGGACTCCGACGTATCTGTACGCGCCAGAATTACGTCGATGTGACACGAACTGCAGCCGGTGGAAACGAAAGTATGCGCATTACTTAACCCTAAATTGACGCGCTTCATTCCGTGAGCACTGTGCCCTTTCGCCCGCTCTGCTCCGTCGAGGCGCGCTTTTGACGCGGAGTCTCAGCCAATGGGGAATTTAGGCGCCGTTACGCTGCTTCAGACGCCGTTCGCCGGCTTTGTCGCTCAATGGGCCATTTTTATGCTTTCGCATCTATAAACGTGACTTCAGAAACTTGGTGTGTCGATGCATTGCTCGAACGCTAATCGCTTGACCGTCGAGAGTCATCGGGACTCCCGCTGCGATTTTTTGGACAGCCGTGGCTCTTAATCAGTCAAACTTCCAGTTTTGTCGTAAACTAAAAACCAGCAACACCTTTTTATCGAAGGCGGGGAATTTGAGACGATAAAAAGAACAAGGGGGTGAAATTCCCCATTGGCGCCAGGGTCTGAAAAAAAAAAAAAAAAAAAAGCTTTCCTGAAAGCTATACCAGATGGAAGTAAACAACTCGCCTCGGGGGAAGGGGGAGCTTCTCTCGAGGTGAGCAAAGTGTTCCGTAATTGGGAGAAACAGGCCTCGAGAAAACCCCTCCACGTGTGCGTCAAGCAGTAAACAAACTCATAAATAACGGGGGAAGGAAAACAAAAATCTAGGCAGCGGCGGCCAGAATGGGAGGAGGAGGGAGAGTGGATTCTGTCTTGACGCATAAGCGTGCGCGCGCTGTATCGCGGAAAACAAGCATCGAGCACGCGCCGCTATCGTCGAACGTTCGTGCCACCTCTCGGGCGCACACACAGCCGAGACAAAAGCCCCGGCGCTAATTTAATACGGCCCCTCATCAATAAAGAGCGAGGGAGGACGGAAAAGGAATGAGCACTGCAATTCTCCCGGGGCAGCGGCGCGAGAAAGAAAGAAAGAATAGAAAACGCGTACATGTTGACGACAGATTCCTCGTATACACCCTGGGAGGATTAAATGGGAAAGGCAAATACGTACCACACAAAGCGTAAGAAGTGTATAAAAGTGACAACGTTAATTCCTGGACCAAAAATGTCCCCCGAAGGCGGTATAACAAGAAAGGCGACGTGCCTTATGCGTACACGCACGCCCTCCCCATGTAGCCTAGAAAAAAATAAATAAAGTAAGAATAAAACGGATGTTGAGGTAAACAAGAAATTGCTTTCGCGGGTCGCGTATGTATCCGGAAATGAGCAAATCCCAGTTTTATTCTCGTGTCTCCTTTTATGTTCGGAATCGAGGAGAACATCAGTGTATTCGCCGAAGGAGGGTTTTCTCGAAGTTTGCGAAGTCGCTTGCAATTTTTACATGCCTTTTCCTCCCGATAAGTTCACGCAGTCTCGCGTTTCGGCTACTGCGTGTGTGGCGGAGCTTTTATTTATACAGTGTGATCTCGTTCACATGTTCTCTTCTTGGCTTTTATGGCTTTTATTTATAGATGTCTCATTCGCTGGGGAGAGTCTTCCAGGAACGATGCGCAATAGACGACAAAACGAAGTGTTTGACGTTTACGAAAGCGAGAAAGGAAAAAGAGCAGAGAAAAAAGAAAAAATATTCCCGGGTGTCCTCTGTTGCGTTTCGCCTGCGACACGTGGTTTTGCCGGCGCGACTGCGGCGGGGCGGCAGACATTTTGGCCCGATCGTCGTCGCCGCAACGCTCCCCGCCAGGTGTTTCCAGGCGCGACTGCGGCGATGCGACCGCAAAGGATCATCCTCTCATTCCAGTCATTGTGCCCGACCGGCAGCGCTACGACAGTGTGCTACGACATTGTGCTACGACATTGTGCTACGACATTGTGCTACGACAGCGCTACGACATTGTACGTTCACGTGCTCGTCTATTGAGGGGTTCCTTCTTGCCCTCAACTGCGAGAGTATAAAGACAGCTGCCCCCGGACGCCAAAAGGAGGGCTCCGATTTCTTCTGTAGAGTAAAGTGCTCTCCCGTCTCTCTACTTCGGTCAACCTGACCGCCAACTCTTTGCGATGTTAAAATAAACAAGTTGTTTTGTTGTTACCAGTCGACTCATGCTTTGCCGGGACCTTCGGATGCTTCCAGTTGTACCCCAGGCCGCCAGGCCAACGCTACCCTTGGGGCTTGCGACCCAGGTACAACCACGGGCGTCAGCGCCGAGTTCCCAACAGATCGTACCAGCGGTGCGATCCAAACATCTGGTTGGCAGCGGTGGGATCGCCTCCGACTTCAAACAACTGTCTGCCAGCGGTGAGATCGCGACAACGGAGGCCAGCAGCGAAGAGATGCAGTTGACTGTATGCTGAGCAGCTCAACGACGATCCGGGAGCAGTGCAACGAGCCCTGTGTGACGACTGGTTGCCTGCAGCGGAACGACTGCGCGGAATTCCTGCCTGCGAGGTTTGGTGAGTGCGGGACTTTCTTCTTCTGAGCTTTGCCAGGCTTTTGTTAGTGTCAGAAACAGAGCTGGTAATTGTGGTTGTCGTTGCTGCCGGGTTAGTTTGCGGCAAGACAATAGTAAGCAGTAGAGAAAGCAGCATTCAGAGCAGCCATGGATTTGAAGTCGTTGCGCAAACCGAAATTGTTGGAGCTTGCAAGAGAGTTGGGTCTGGATGTCTCAGACAAACTAAGAAAACCTGAACTGCTAAAGGCTATTCTTGAGTTAGAGGCTGAGGATGACGAGCTGTCGGAATGCCTTGAGACCATTGAAGAGAGGGAGACTGCAAAAAGACAGGAGCGCGAACTTAAAGAACAAAAAGAGAAAGAAAAAGAAGAGCGCGACCGTCAACACGCTTTGGAAATGAAGCGTCTCGAGATAGAGATAGAACGCGCTCGTAATGGAAGTCAGGCACACGGTGCAGGAGAACGCGTATTGTTCAAAATGACTGACCTGATGCGGCCGTTTAAGCTTGGAGAGGACATTGGTTTGTTCCTGGTTAACTTCGAGCGAACGTGCGAGAAGCAGGGGTTCTCTCGGGAAACGTGGCCACAGCGCTTGCTCACTTTGTTACCCGGCGAGGCGGCCGACGTAGTCGCTCGCTTGGATAGAGAGGAGGCAGAGGACTTCGACACAGTGAAATCGAGTCTTCTAAAAAAGTACCGGCTGTCTGCGGAGGCGTTCCGTCGGAAGTTTCGGGAAAATGAGAAAGGCAAAAGTGAGTCATATACAGAGTTTGCGTATAGGCTTATGTCGAACATGCAGGAGTGGCTCAAAGAAGAGAAAGCGTTTGGTGACCACGATAGAGTTCTGCAGTGTTTTGGGCTAGAACAGTTTTATAGTCGGTTACCGGAGAACGTGCGGTACTGGGTCTTGGATAGGCCAGACGTTTGTACGGTGGCTAAAGCCGCTGAGCTAGCCGAGGAGTTTGTGACGCGTCGGGCTCGCGGAGCTAAGGACGGTCAAAAGGGTGAATTTGGCTCGAAGTTTGAGAGGCCGAAGTTCACACCCATGAGATTAAAGGGGGACACGCGTAGTGCGGATGCGAGTGAAAGCAGTCCGACCAGACGTAAAGAGACGGCGGCAGCCAAACGCAGAAAGCGGTTCAAGATGAGGCGAGCGGGCGTTTGTTATACGTGCCAGAAGCCGGGTCACTTTTCGGCGCAGTGTCCGGAAACAACACCAAAAGTTGTGTTTTTTTCAATAGGCAGCACTGACGAGAACATGAAGCTTCTCGAGCCTTACATGCGAGACCTCCTCGTGAACGGGAAAGAGTGCCGAGTGCTTCGCGATTCCGCAGCTACGATGGATGTAGTTCACCCGTCTTATGTAGAACCCCATATGTTCACGGGCGAGTGCGCGTGGATCAAGCAAGCCGTGGAAGCTCATAGCGTGTGTCTGCCAGTAGCAAAGGTGCTTATTGAAGGACCTTTCGGAGCGCTTGAGACGGAGGCGGCAGTGTCATCTATGCTGCCACCCCAGTACCCGTACCTATTTTCAAACAGGTCCGATCACCTCCTGCGCGAGAAGGGGCTTTTGTTTGGTGAAGCTAGTGTTCAGGCCTTAACCAGGTCGAAGGTTCGGGAGCTCGCTGCAAAGGCGGTAGTTGCGGGGCCGACGTTATCAAACAACGAAAAAGGGTCAGAGGCGCAGCAAGCTGATATTCAGAGCACGCCCGAACTGAATAAACTTGAGTCTGTAACGTTAAAGGCGCCAGATACTGGAGAGCAAACGCCCGACACGGGAAAGTTAGAAGAGCTATCTACTGATTTGCTCATCGCGCCTACATCAGACGGACTTGATAGGTTGCTAAAAGTCAGCCGGTCGGCTTTGATAGCCGAGCAAAAGAAGGATGGTAGCCTAGAAAACATACGCTGCAATGTCAAAGAAGGTATCGCCAGGAAAACTGCGCGTTTTGTGGAAAGAGGTGGAGTCCTGTACCGGAAGTATCTAGACCGCAGAGGAGTGGAGTTCGATCAGCTGATCGTGCCTCAATGCTATCGTCAGGATCTGTTGCGCTTGTCACACGGGGGTTCGTGGTCCGGACACCTAGGAGTTAAGAAAACTAAGGACCGTCTCTTGCAAGAGTACTATTGGCCAGGGTGTTTTCGGGACGCAGACCATTTCGTAAGGTCATGTGACACCTGTCAGCGGGTGGGCAAACCAGGGGACAAATCAAGGGCGCCGTTGAAATTGGTACCTATCATAACGGAGCCTTTTAGACGGCTCGTTATTGATACAGTGGGACCTCTGCCGGTAACAGCCACGGGGTACAGACACATTTTGACTGTGATCTGCCCAGCGACAAAGTTCCCTGAAGCAGTGCCGCTTAAAGAACTCAGCTCAGTTGAGATAGTCAATGCACTACTGTCCATATTTGCGCGAGTTGGTTTTCCTGCGGAAATCCAATCAGATCAGGGCACAGTGTTTACTAGCGCTTTGACGACAACTTTTCTCGAAAGGTGTGGGGTAAAGCTGCTACACAGCTCAGTGTACCACCCACAGTCGAATTCCGTTGAGAAGCTCCACTCCGTCATGAAGCGCGTGTTGAGAGCGTTGTGTTTTGAACATCGAACTGACTGGGAGCTGTGTCTGCCTGGGGTGATGTTTGCTTTAAGGACCGCGCCGCATGCAGCTACGGGGTTTTCGCCAGCTGAACTGGTGTACGGTCGCTCGCTTCGGTCTCCGCTTCGCATGCTTCGAGAATCATGGGAAGGCAGGGGCGACGACCCAGTCGTGGTGGAGTACGTACTTAAGCTCCTCGAACGCTTAAGAAGGGCACAGGAGTTGTCAGGTGAAGCAATGGCAAAGGCCCAGCAGAGGGCCAAGGTTTATTATGATCGGACAGCCAGGGCCCGTCGTTTTGAGGTGGGCGATGAGGTCATGATATTGCGCACATCGCTAAACAACAAACTAGACGTGCAGTGGGAGGGCCCAGCACGAATTGTTCAGAAACTGTCGGACGTTAACTACGTGGTAAGTCTGCCAGGAAAGCGGAAAGCACAGCAAGTTTACCACTGTAATCTGCTCAAACCTTATAGACAAAGGGAAGCAGTGGTGTGCATGATGGTAAACGTTCCTGAAGAGCTTCCGGTCGAGCTTCCGGGACTAGGCTCAGTGACGAACAGGGAAGACACCGGTCAAGTCATTAGTGACCTTATCAGTAAAGCACCGCTGTCGCCCGAGCAGAAAACCGAACTACACCAGCTTTTACAAGAGTTTCAAGGTCTGTTCTCTGAGAGGCCTGGTAGGACTTCTGTACTTACTCATGATATAGAACTTACCTCCCCAGAGCCAGTACGATCCAAGGCGTATCGGGTGTCACCCCGCCAGAGCGATATTATGGAGGCTGAGGTAAAGAAAATGCTACAGCTCGGTGTTATTGAGGCAGGTGAGAGTGATTATACCTCCCCTTTGATTTTAGTTGAGGTACCGGGCAAGGAACCTCGTCCTTGCGTCGACTACCGCAGGCTTAATTCCATCACTAAGGATCAAATTTATCCGATCCCTAACATCGAGGAGCGCCTTGAGAAAGTTAGTAGCGCTCAGTTTATTTCCACCCTAGATCTTGTCAGGGGTTATTGGCAGGTTCCACTTACAGAAGAGGCTAGTAGGTATGCGGCGTTCATTTCACCAATGGGAACATTCCGTCCTAAAGTGTTGAGTTTTGGTTTGAAGAACGCGCCACACTGTTTTTCAAGCCTCATGGATAAAGTGTTGCGGGGACAGCAAGAATTCGCTTTACCGTATCTAGACGACGTAGCGATATTCTCCGCATCCTGGTCTGAGCATATGGCACACTTGCGGGCAGTGCTAACCCGCCTGCGCGAAGCGGGCTTGACAGTAAAGGCTCCTAAGTGCCAGTTAGCACAGGCCGAGGTTGTCTACCTCGGTCACGTGATTGGTCAGGGTCGTCGCCGCCCCTCTGAAATAAAAGTGGCCGCTGTGCGAGACTTTCCGCAACCACGCACAAAGACCGATATTCGGTCGTTCTTAGGTGTCGCCGGCTACTATCAGAGGTACATCCCCAGGTACTCTGATATCGCGGCTCCCCTGACGGATGCTCTAAGAAAGTCAGAGCCTCAAACAGTCGTCTGGGACGAGACAAAGGAAAGAGCTTTTAGCGCCCTAAAGAGTGCCCTAACAAACCAGCCTGTGCTACGATCGCCAGACTATACAAAAGGGTTCGTTGTTCAATGCGATGCTAGTGAGCGAGGCATGGGCGTTGTACTGTGCCAACGGGAAAATGGAGAAGTAGAACACCCCGTCCTATATGCTAGTCGTAAGCTGACCAGTCGTGAGCAGGCGTATAGCGCCACCGAGAAAGAGTGTGCATGTCTCGTGTGGGCCGTTCAGAAATTGTCATGCTATCTAGCCGGCTCGAGGTTTATCATTGAGACGGATCACTGCCCTCTCCAATGGCTGCAGACCATCTCTCCCAAAAATGGCCGCCTCCTGCGCTGGAGCCTCGCTTTACAACAATATTCCTTTGAGGTGCGTTACAAAAAGGGGAGTCTCAACGGTAACGCCGATGGCTTAAGTCGAAGCCCCTAACGTAGGAATCAGCCTAAAAATTGTTTGTTACTGATGTTTTTCTTCCTGAGGCAGGATTTTTTTTAACATATTGCTTTTGTTTAGTGTTTCAAAGTGATGATATGCTTTCTAGTGCAATTTTTCAATTTGTGGACGCGTTCTGAGTGATGCTAGACTACTGTAAGGAACTAGGCAGTGGTATAAAAAGGGGAAAGAGCCTGGCAGGGCTTAGTGAGGGTTGTGCCGTGCTTGCTGACTGAGCGGTTGAGTTTCAGCGTAGTTCTAACGCTTGCCGGGAACGAGAACAAAAATGTGAACTCTCCCGAAGTCACTTTGCAGTGTCCCGTGCGAACCTGAACGAGAGAACGAGGCCTTCTCTGTGCGCTGCGCTCAAGAAACGTCGAGGGACGCCCGACTTCGGTTATGAGCATCATCGAGCGACATCCCTCCGGACAGCGGATGCAGTCCCCTGTCCATCGGGATCTCCTTCCCCCGGCGGGGCGGTCTGTTGCGTTTCGCCTGCGACACGTGGTTTTGCCGGCGCGACTGCGGCGGGGCGGCAGACATTTTGGCCCGATCGTCGTCGCCGCAACGCTCCCCGCCAGGTGTTTCCAGGCGCGACTGCGGCGATGCGACCGCAAAGGATCATCCTCTCATTCCAGTCATTGTGCCCGACCGGCAGCGCTACGACAGTGTGCTACGACATTGTGCTACGACATTGTGCTACGACAGCGCTACGACATTGTACGTTCACGTGCTCGTCTATTGAGGGGTTCCTTCTTGCCCTCAACTGCGAGAGTATAAAGACAGCTGCCCCCGGACGCCAAAAGGAGGGCTCCGATTTCTTCTGTAGAGTAAAGTGCTCTCCCGTCTCTCTACTTCGGTCAACCTGACCGCCAACTCTTTGCGATGTTAAAATAAACAAGTTGTTTTGTTGTTACCAGTCGACTCATGCTTTGCCGGGACCTTCGGATGCTTCCAGTTGTACCCCAGGCCGCCAGGCCAACGCTACCCTTGGGGCTTGCGACCCAGGTACAACCACGGGCGTCAGCGCCGAGTTCCCAACAGATCGTACCAGCGGTGCGATCCAAACACCTCCTAGCACTTAAGAGACGCGAAGGCGAAAGCCTTGTGAAGCCTACTGTAATTCACCTTATTCCGCCTTAATCCACCCGAATCAACGTTAATCCTCCTTCGTCCACCATAATCGACCTTAGTCCACCTTAGTTCACCCTAATCCATCTTAATTCTTCTTATTACACCTTAATCCACTTAAACCCACACTAATACATCTACCATAATTCACCGTAATATAGCTTAATCAAATTTACTCGACATTAATCCACTCTAATCCAACTTATTCCTCCTTATTACACATTACTCCACTTTGAGCGATCTTAATCCCCCTTAGTCCACCCTATAACACTTCAGTGCACCTTAATCCGCTCTTATCCACCTTAAGCCTAATTCATCCACCTTTATCAACATTAATCCACCTTTATCCACCCTAATCCACTCGGATCCTCGTTGATCCACCTTAACCGACCTTAATCCACATTATTCACATAACTAATTCATCATTAATTACCTTTGCTAATCATTAATCACCTCTTATAAACGGCTGAACATGCTTTGGTACGCTTCTGGCCTTCCTTGGGTAACGTGCTATTTTCTGTACCTCACAACGTGACCTTGAAAAATATAGATCTAAGGCTTTCCCCTTAAAATTACAATTTTAGCAGATATTGTTAGGGTTGGCGTCTGACACCACGTGGCGAGAGGTCATTCACCCTACCCCCTGAGCCGGAGCCCACGAGCGCCGGAGAGGTCATTCGCCCTACTGCCTGAGCCGGAGCCCACAGGCGACCTCTTCCACTCCTCTCATGGTCGTGACATCGTGTGTGCTTACTTCATCCCCCTCACCTTCTCTTGGCCGGACCCCACGACGCCGGAGAGGTCATTCACCCGACCTTCTCCCCGGATTCGTCGATGAGAGGATCGACCTCTCCTTCCCGTGCTTGGTATTGCAGGAGGAGGGGCCCTCTCTCCGTGCCTGTCACGTGTCATCGATGGAAGCAAGATCCCGCCCACACTTGTAGTAAGGGGCTCCGAAATGTACTTTGATATACTTCATACTTGAGACTTCATACTTCATGCTTTTCTTATTTTCTTTCAACTACCTTTGAATAAACAGTGCAAGTTTCGCACTAGCAAATCGTCTCGCCCCTGCTTGGTCGCCATGATCTACCGGATGCCTGCGGCCCGCCGACAACGCCACGCTACCCAATAAGTAATGTCGATCGAGCTTCGTTAGGCAGGAGTCGCTACTTCACGGCAGCAGTACGGTACGCTACCCTGGAGTACGCAACAATATGCAACTAAGAAAAAGTCACCGGCTTAGATTTCTTTTCTTACTGAATAACAATAAA